>NW_013669426.1:82532-86387 GCF_000517525.1 Limulus polyphemus
TTATTGTTTTATTGCCCTTTGAATCGTGTCTAATATCTGCACCATTATAAGTTGTAAATCACTTGGGGAACGTGCAGCTCGCATTATGCTATCGATTTACATTGCCCACAAGGTACTCGCTTGCGTGCCTCATAAATCATTTTAATTGTATTGCTTATTTAACCTAATCTAGTCTTGAATACCCTAAAAAGGTCCATATTTTTAGCTAATAGTTACTTTTACAATAATAAATAAAGAATAAGTATGAAAAACAAGAAATAAAGTACTAACCTAATCTTTTTTCTTGCTGTTGGGTTGTAAAGAGCGTCAACCCAATTTTTTTAGACTAAAAATAGTAGTGCACTTAATATTTTTTATTTAATTAAATAATACACCAAAGAATATAGACTAATGATATGCAAAAGGTAGACAAATTCACTTACATCTCAAAAATTTTCTGGCTTTCTAATTATGTGACAAGAGCCGTTACAAGTTCATCCAAGCTAGTTGTTAACTTTCCCATGGGAACGAATCTTGTACTGTGAGTGCAACTGACGATGTTCTGTTCAGAATGCAACATTATACCGTACTTCATTTGATAGATGAAAACCTTGGCTTTCTATTGGTTATAAGTAATATATAATGAAATGTAAGAAAGAACTATCCTTGAATTGTGAAAGAGAGGGTGTGTCCGGAATGGTCTGATTTTCTATTCAATAACTCTATAACCAAACAAAATTGGAGACTATAAAAACTATGGTTTGTCTGAGCAATAACAATTTTATAGAGAGTAATTTACATTTAATTTCATACATTTTAGAGTGGTGATGGATAAAATAGGGATGATGACTTGCTAAGACAAAATGTTATGTGGGTTACACTAATGGAAATTTGGGGGGGGGGGCTTTGGGAGTTGATTCCTATAGTCTGTTGTAGATCGAAATATACTCAACATCACTTCTCACCAGATTCGGCATCTATCAATCTCATTGTCTGCTTGTCCAAACTGTTCTCTGTGGGATATTTTGCAGGCCGGTATGTGGACTTCTCCCAACACTTTCGTATCTCATTACCTTCATGATCTGGCAGTTTCCTCTTCTGTGGGATTTGGCCACACACACACCCTCTATGTTGACTACCTCTGCTAGATTTTAATAAGTTGTGTAACTTTTTTACCTGATTAACAGTTTCTCTTCTTTTCTCTTCTAGAGTCCCTCTATATTTCCTTTGGATCACAGTCAGGTGTGCTTATATTTTTTCAATTCCGCAATATCAGTCTTTATATGGTTTATGGGTTTCAACAGGCACTGTCGAGATAAGATGTTCCATAAGACCATCAAGATGCAATTCTGGATGGTAGTATTATCTCGCAATACAAATACAATGGACCGCTACTCATAGACTATCATGAGTAAAGCTAAAGGGGATTTTGCCAGTCCCTACTGATTTTAGAGGTGAATCAGTTGAGAGTGGTGTGCTTTTAAACTTAGGGAACGTGGTTCACCTGTTGCACTGTCTCTGAAGGCTTGTTCCTTGGAACTATCCACCGCACTCGTCACCCCATACTGCTACTAGTGGAGCTAGGGAATCCTTACCACACCCAGTTCCTATTCGCTGGGGTGGTGGAAAGAAGATTTTCCTTTGGAGTGTTGAGGTTTATCCACTCTCAGAGAAGATGGTGAAGTTGGGGACCCTCCTACCTGGGTCACTGGAAGTTTTTCCCAGATGATGGTAGGAGAAGGACTAATGCAGGAGCCTACTTCTAAAACTGGTCCTGATTTGACACTTTAGCTATCTAGTGGGGGTGTGCTTGGACCTTTTTATGAACAATGTCAGGTCTTGGGTTGTTCATGCAGGAGGTCTACTATCTCCTCATAAATCCCATCTTAGGCCCTTGGTGGAACAGTGTTCCACATTCTTTTCATAATTCCATGGGTAAGTGGAATTCTCCTTGCCCACTTGGTTGGGGAGTGAAAATGACTGGTCGTAAATTCAGACCGGATGAGTTCTGGACCTTGGGTGGAGTTTGGCAGATATGATCCTGTCAATCCAAGCCTGGAATGTTGTCTTTTGAAATTATTCAGGTTGAACAGAAGGATTGTCTGCTTTGGTGTTGCTTTCTTTCTTTCATAAATCTAGTTGTTTGAAACGCATCATTCCATGGCTGCTGGTGGGGATCATATCACAAAGATGTATATATTTGTGGTCCAACTGTCCTTGCCACCAACGGGGTATATGGGTACCATGACCCCTTAAATCCAGCCCCGATTCGTGGAACTTCAGCTGTGTGGTTGGGGCTTGCCCATCATACTTACTTGTGTATTATTCCACCCTTTTCACTTTTTCTATAGTTCTGGGTGTAGAGTATACCTGTTCTGGACGTAATGCGGTTTTCTCTACTTGGGTACCACTTCTCATGGTACACCTTTGTCCTATGCAGATGCTTTCTGTATGAACTATGCCTTCACCAGCCCCTCCGTTACAAGTGTCAGCAGAGGTATGTATGTTTTGGAAGTTATCATTTTCCTAAACTGAAAATGTATTTCCAAACATACTTACCTTCACTGACACTCTCCCTCCCTCCCTGCCCACTAAGAGCTGGTTTTAGTGACCAGAATAAGGTCTCAAGAAAGTGATTATATTGTCAACATACAGCGCTTATGTACAGTTCCTGTATAGAGGGTGTGTAAGGGCCAGTGTAAAGTTTTGCAAATTAGATATTGCCGAGGGCAGTCGAGTGGGGTATAAAGACTGGAGCAAGTGAACACGACGTTCAGATGGCAAAGATGATGAGAAATAGTTATTAGTGTCAGAGGAGGTAAGTATGTTTGGAAATATATTTTCAGATTAGGAAAATGTGAACATATGTTTTTGGTATAGATTTTCATCAGTCTGTTCCTCTGTTTTAGTTCTTTGCGTCTACAGAAACGGCTAGCCTCGGCTGTGCTGAAATGTGGCAGAAACAAAGTATGGCTAGATCCCAATGAAACTTCAGAAATAGCAAACGCTAATTCACGTAAGTATGTGCAACTAGGCCTTATAGATGTATAAAGTTTTCAGTGTTCAGAGTTTACATTCTGCAGTTTTATTTCAAAGTAAGACTAAATAAATTACATATAATATTAAAAGGTTACTGTTATAAATAGTAAAGCAGTGAGTACATATCTGTTGAGATATTTGTGATATATGTTTCTTTTAAGATAGTTATTTTTCATTTTTAGGCCAGAACATTCGTAAGTTAATCAAGGATGGTCTAATTATTCGTAAGCCTGTGGCTGTACACTCTCGGGCCCGAGTTAGGAAAAATGCTGAAGCTCGTCGTAAGGGTAGACATTGTGGTCCTGGTAAGCGGAAAGGTACTGCTAATGCTCGTATGCCTCAAAAGGTGGTGTGGATTCGTAGGATGCGTGTGCTTCGTCGCCTTTTGAAGAAGTACAGAGAAGCTAAAAAGATTGATAGGCACTTGTAAGTTTTATTCTGCTGTAATATTAACTAGGTTTAACAAGTCTGCCCCACAACAACTG
Organism: Limulus polyphemus; assembly: GCF_000517525.1. Classification (NCBI taxonomy): domain Eukaryota; kingdom Metazoa; phylum Arthropoda; class Merostomata; order Xiphosura; family Limulidae; genus Limulus; species Limulus polyphemus. Next base: position 86,036 of record NW_013669426.1, read on the forward strand.
GTGTTCAGTATGGTACATATGAGCTAAGGTGGATCTACATAAACCCTAAGTTTATCTGAAATGCTAGCTTAGACAATTCAGACTGTGCCAAAAAATTATCTTTGTTAATTTTGTTTTATATTTACATTTTATTTTACATGGTCAGATTCAATCCCCAAGGTGAAACAACTAGGATTATTTTTATAACCTGAAAATAACTAGTGGTCTTTATGGCCTGTCTTGAGAATATTCTTGGTTTTATTACTAGGTTTCAGTCATTTTCAACAAATATAAATATTCACTTGTATAGTAATAACGTTCTTGACAGATGTGTATATAACAGGAATCCCTTGATTAGTGTGGTTAATGTGTT
>NW_013669426.1:87387-95537 GCF_000517525.1 Limulus polyphemus
CCTATAAACAATAACGGTCATCATGATGACGATAATTTTGATGAGGACAATGCTTTTTATGAATTATTATTATGAAAAAGATACTTGTTCAGTAAAATAGTAAAGATTTGCCCCGGGGAATTTCAAGTATTTTACCCTGGGGCAAGGGGTGAAAAAATTGCTAAAATACCCCGGGGTGACGGGGTCGGAGTCCCCGGGGTAGACACTCTAGTAATAACTTGACAAGTAAAATACTTACCCATTTTCTATTTTTAATTATTATTTTTTTTAATTTAATTTCGGTGCCTAAAACTTACTTTTCAATTACTATGGTTAAAATGAAATGTGTGTTACCGCACTAATCGAGTATTATGCACGCACTAATCGAGTATTGGTTATAAACAAATTTAAGCTCACTAAACGAAAACGCATTAATCGAGGGATTCCTGTATTTACTCACTTCTGTGGTGATGATCTCCTCGTCAACGTGTAGATACTTCTGTGGTAATGATCTCCTTGTAAAACATGTAGATATTTGTGAAATAGATATTAGAAAAGAGGGTATTTTTGAAAATTCACAAGTTTTTTTTTGTTTTTTTTATCAGTTGTACATTGTAAAACATTTATTGTTCTCAACATTACACCAGATTTACCTGACATCATTAGATGAGATACAAGGTTAGCCTCAGTTCTTGTATCTCATCTGATGATGCCAAGTAAACATTGTGAACAAAATAAATGTTTTAATATGTATAACTGATTTTAAAAAATATGTGAATGCATACACTCACTTCTGTGGTAATGATCTCGTTGACAAACATGTAGATACTCAGTCTGAGAACTACAATAGACATAGAATTTTTTTTACCATAACATTCAAGTCAGATGAAATCTTTTCTTTCACTATTGTATAATTTCAGTACTTTCTTGGTGGCTTGTTGCTTGGATGTAGAAAATCCAAGTTTTAAAATATGAACCATAGTGAAGGAAACTCGGTAGCATCATGCAGTATTAGATTGTTATTGTACAAATATGATGTGCAGTAGGAAAGTTTGGGTCACCTCATTCTTGAGGGTAGGAAGCTTAAGAAGGAAAGTGATTTTTCTTTCTTTTGTTCCTCTTTAGATTTTTATGACACCTTATCGGGTTAAGGAAACAGCAGTTGTATGTATAACTATATACTGTATATTACTAGTCCAAAAATGTAATTGGCTCAGTCAGGCCTTTTGCAGTACAGGCAAAACTGCTATTTATACTGGGTCTGTGAACCATGGTAAATGTTGAACCTTGATGTAAGTTCTCACTTCTGTAGCAATTATTATAGTTAACAATATATTTTTTTTACTAGCATAACTAATAACTTTTTCTCCAGATACCACGACCTATACATGAAGGCCAAGGGTAATGTCTTTAAGAACAAGCGTGTTCTAATGGAGTTCATCCACAAGAAGAAGGCAGAAAAGACCAGGACAAAGATGCTGAGGTATAGCTTGGTTTGACATGAAACTATTTTTGATATTTTTATTATTTTTAATTAATCTACCCCTTGGCTTGACGTTCATCTCCAATTATTGATGCTTCAGATAAACTATAAGTTATAATTTTGACTTTTTTTTTTTACTTGTGATTGTTCACACTGCATTTTATGGTCTTTTAAATTAATAAAATTTAATAATTTATACCAGATTTCTCAATTCAGTCTTCATAGGCATATGTGTTACTTATCAAAACCTATATAAAATTATTATTCCCTTGTAGTTCTTCAGTTGAATAGATACAAGTACAAATTATAGTTGCCCCTCTGAAATACTGTAGCTCTTGCCTTGTTGTGTTTGCTGATGACAAACTTGGTTCAAAATTCAAAATGTCCTTTATGCAATGTACAACGTGTATCACTTGCCCATAATTCTCCACTCTCCTATGTGACTTGCTGCATATGGGTCGGGAGATCTTAAATAAGTTCCGCTTTCCTGACATTTTCTTGTTGACAGTTATGTTACCTTTGCCTACAGTGAACTCTGATGATGTGTTTTTTACTGATGCTAGTGTTTCTAACACCTTATCAGCTGACCTTGAAAGATCTTTTATCTATATTGTTTGTCTTTATGGAATTTCACCTTTCGGGAGAAGCAAACCAACAGGAATTGATTGTGGTTCCAGAATTTTGTTGTATATTTGAGATGACCAGCAATTAATATTCATCCTCCTGCCTTTCCTTTCTCCATCTTCTTCTAGGACAGTGTCAGTACTTCTGCTCATTTCTTTTGACCTTACTGTGCATATAAATGTAGACATAACCAAGTGGGTCTTTTAGTCCCACTATTGAATCTTTTTGTTCTAGAAGAATATCCCATCTGGACTCTCAGGTGTTTGTAGCTCTGTTTAAAGTGTGTATAATTGTACCTCATGCTTACAAATTCTGTATGAAGAAGTCTCAAATATCCTTTAAAGAAACAGTCAACATTTTTTATCTGCATTTGTACTAGACAGTTTCATCCACAACACTGTATTGTTCTTTGTAAGTGGATAAATGATGTCCTTACAGGTACCTTTCTCACTTCCTCGTGCATAGATATCTGAGGTAGAATGGTCATTCTCAATGGATATCCCAACTTCATCCAAGATAGGAGTCATATATGTTTTTAATTTTATTTTTGATCTCATTGTAATGTGCTTAAGCTTTTGGACCATATTTTTGAGACAAGTTGGGTCATTATTCATCCAGTCTCTGTGTTCTTTCACTAACAGAAAATGTGTTGTAACAAATTAAACATTAAACTGGCTAACAGATTCCAGGAAGACACTTGAAATACAATACAGACTTTGCCACACCACATCATTCAGCTAATCACGGTATTAGAACTGTACAAGTACTGTATGAAATATATGCCAATAAAATAGCTGGACTAAAAGATGAACAGAAATTAACTTCTAAACTTAATGTTATACCCTAAAGCTGCTAAAGAAAATGTTTGTAAAAGTCATCTCTAATTTTATTTGGTTATTTTCATCAAGTTATGTCCCACATAAGTTTTTATTTGTTTTTTATTATTATTTGATTTTTTTGGCTCTGTTCAGATGAACTTATGTTTGTCACATGATCTGATTTTAACTCTGTTTAGTTCTCTTAGTCTGGTGAAGGGTAGTTACCCAGAACATCCATTTCTGTGAATAAATTTATTTTACCAGCATTCTCTCTTAGAGAATTGTAATATTGGATGAGTTGCTCCACGAGAACCTTCCACTGCAGGAGCAGGACATAGATTCCACTAACTTGTTTATGTCTCTACCTGTGTTCATGTTTTTGGCTCCACATATACAATGAACCATTACCCTAATAACCAACTACTATTTTGTTCAGACTGGATTATTATTTTATTTTCTTTAACTCGCTTGTTTAATTTTCATTGTCATCATTTCCCACCTTCTATTTTTAGTATGGGTGTTCTGGCCTACACTATTTCAAAATTAAAATGAATTTCACATAGGTATTTACATCTGAAATGCTTTCCCACACACCTCCCTGCAACCAGACCAAACATGGTTTTCATCAGGGCTATAACTTTAACATTTACTGACATATGCAATAATAAGTCATGGGAGAGTGGAGAATTATGGTAATTGTCACGTGCTCTACAATATGCAAAGGACAATAAAAATGTTGATTTGCATGTTTGTTGACAGCGTGAGGGAAAACTTGTCAAGGAAAGAGCTAGAGTATTAAAGAGGAACAAAAACCTGATTTGAAATTAATATTAAAAATTAATCATAACTTAAAGTATCAGCTAAACCTGTTAGCATACACATGTAAGTATAACTCCTACTTCGTAGTTAAATGGAAAATACTGTTAAATTATGTAGGTATTTCTACATATATCACTGATACAGGTAACGGTTAAAGTAGAAAGTTTATGATTGAACATATTAATTTTCTTTGCAGTGATCAAGCTGAGGCTCGTAGACAGAAGGTAAAAGAAGCCCGCAAGAGGCGTGAAGAGAGGATTCAGCAGAAGAAAGTAGAACTTCTTCAAGCCTTCCAGAAGGAAGAGGAGGCAGCCAAGAAGTAAACAAATTGGCTTTCTGTATATTCTTGGTTTTGCTTTGTTGATATAATAAAAAAAAAGAGAGAGAAACTGTTTTGGAGTGTTGAACAAGAACAAAACAATTATAAATTTATTTATACATTTATAGATCAATGCCAAAAATACTAACTTGAAAACCTTCCCACAAAATGGGATTAAAGTAATTATTGTACAAGTTGAATAACGCAAGAGGTATCTAACATTATCTACGGCATAGGGTTACTGTACTTCAGAATGTCAAAGCTAAAGAAAGGCATGGTAGTATAGTTTTGTTCAAATCTTGTTCTTTTAATTGTGCAGGGGTTGAAAGACCACCTAAAAGATCCACTATCTTCTGATTTTTTTAATAAATACTTGACCTTCATGTAAATCACTGACATATAATCACTTAAATTCTTTCTGTAAAAGAATAGGCCCAAATGTTTTTGGGGAAAAGCCTCACCCCCACCCTGTAGTGCTGGAGGTGCCCCAAATGTGGTTTTATAACAAAATCAATATCTGACCAGTTTCAAATTTTATGCGAGAAATTTATAATGTTTCATAGAAACCTGTAACAACTATATTATTTGATATGAAAGTGTTAAACAGTGCTTCAAATGTGGTTTTACAACAAAATCAATATCTGACCAGTTTCAAATTTTATGCGAGAAATTTATAATGTTTCATAGAAACCTGTAACAACTATATCATTTGATATGAAAGTGTTAAACAAAACTGAGGGAAATTGTTGTGTAAGGTTAGGAAATGTATACCAAAAACTTGCATGGATATGAACTCAAAGAAAACTGACGTTTTTGTTATCCAAACACTTGGTGATTTAAATAATTTTAATATAGCATGTTTTTGCTGACTTAACTTGTGCAATTTTTACACCTAAGATATTGTACTTCTATGGATACAAGTTTAAAAAATAATTCAAACTTTAATTTCTCTGCAAGACAATATAAATGAAGATGTATACATACGTTTCCATGGTATTGTTATTAGCATTAAAGATTCCTTAATGGTGCTGACTAACGTATGATTAAAGTATATTGTTCCAAACTTATTTATTAAGAGCAAACTAAGACTATTGGATATCAGTCGGTCACAATCAAGAAAATCACCAACTTAAACCACGGAATGGCCTATGGTCATAGTCTCATTTTCAGGCCACTTCAATAGCAGGCATTCCTGGATGTTTGAATTGTAATTAAACCTTCGACAGTATACTTCACACTTACAGTTTCCTGGAGTTTCAGTTTTGTCCTGTATGTATGCCGTTTGTTTGTGTTTAAAATAAAATAATGAATTGGAGACAACTAAGTGATGTGGGACTAGACGGGAGATATAAGCCGATGATCAAAACACACGTGCTTCTCAACCTAGTTAATCTATTTCTCAAAGTTTCTAGACACGGATTAACGTTTTAGTTTTTAATTTTCGTCAATAGTTTTAAAGTGGCTGTACTGAAAGTAATCTATGGATGGAAAAGTTCGTGATGCAAGTTTAAAGTTTGTAGTACAAACTGGAGAGTATTAATTGTTAAATAAGACACTACAGAAAACACTTTATTTAAGCCAACGTTTCACCATTACGGTTTCGTCGTGGCAAACAAGACGCTAACTGATATAGATTTATACAAAATATCCATCCGAATCTAGTATACTTAGTTTGCTATGTGTTCACTGTTTTTTTTTTCGGGTTTATAAACGTATTTCTCATATTAACTGGACATTATAACTGGTTCTATCGTGCGAGAAAAAAAAGGTTAAAACTTGCTAATTGTAACCACGGAAACGGGTACTGGATATTAGGATTGGTTTTATCATGAGACAAAAAAAATGTTTAAACTGTTGCTAAAAGTAATCGGGGGAAACAGGTTGATAGACAAAATGATAGATAAACGGATATCGTAGCATATCTGTAATTTTTAATTTTTTTTTATCAATTTTTATAACATTTAATCACTGCAAAAATTAACGTTTAAATTTCAAGAACGCAACTTTTTAAAGCAGTTTAAACTTCTAGTTTTGAGATTAGATTTTAAAATAAACCCCTACGTCATAATGTTATGGTAAGGAATAAGTGAACGTTATATCCTTAATCGTGGGTGTTCGTAGCACGATTTGGTACAACTCTTGTATATATTTTACACGTTTTTATTACCCACCGTTAGAAAGTTTGAGTCAAGATGTTGAGCCTAACAAATATTTTCCCTGTAACTATGGTTTTATATCAAGGAAATTACAATTGGAGATAATCTGTACTTGATTCCGAACAGATGCATAGTCTGAAAACGTTGAATTTGAATATTATTTTAATCACACGTCTCATTCTTAAGGAAACTTGTAAATAAAATAACACGTTTAGTGACTTCGGAATTGTTACCAATTCTGTATACACTCTAGTTGAAATTAGTGGTTACAAAGACCCTTTCCTTGACAGTGACTATTAGATTATTTTGAGAAATAAGAGCTAATTGGTCAAGTCTGAAACTTCTAGAGTTAAAGAATTGTAATATCTTAATTTAAAACTACTGACCAAAAGAAAGGTAACCATTTATTTAACAGCATTCGCACGGAGCATGTTCAATGATATATTGTGACTCGAACCTTAGACTTTTCGGCTTTCCACATTCTATGGATAAATCGAGTCAATGTGAACACACAAACAAACAAGAAACTTGAAACCAACAGATATAAATTCAAACACTAAGTACATAAGATCAAACATTTGTTCACAGTTTTCTGGTAGCGAAACAATGACTCAAACTGTTTGTTTCACAGTGGTTTAATCCACATATTATACAGACGCTTATATTTTATCTAGGTTAAACTGAACTCACTTTGTTTTCTTCTTGTTTTTTCCGCCGTGAAAAATATTGTTTCTTTAATGGATTGGAAAAGATCAGCTTGATTTCCAGTTTCAAAGATATTTTCGCTGGATGTGGTAAATCTCTGAGGACCTTGAACAGTTTTAGGGTGTTTTGTCCCAGAGAAAGAGAGGTTTTAATATTATTAAATTCGCAACTAATGCAATAAAAATAAAGTTCGATTTAAAAATAAAGAAATTAGTCTTGTAACTTTTAATGTCTTTTTTTTTTCATTTTTAACGTTATTTTACAAAACATTTTAGAAATACAAATTACATTTACTTCATAAATAAATAAGCTATTTTTAAAATAATTTTACTTTAATAAATTATTTTCCTCATGAAATGTCGTGTTATAAACAACAATTACTATAAGCTTTCATTTTGCGTCTAGACTTAGCTGAAGAATAAAATAAATATTTTTATTAGTTTTAATTTTTGATCGTAAGTGCATTTTAATATAATTTTAACTTATTCCTCTTATTATTAAATGATATAATAAAAAATCTTAAATATAATAACAGGACTACGCTGTCATTTTTGAGAAGTCGTGATGGAAAATTTGTTTTTACATTACAATGTCAAATGCTTAATATGACGTTTTGTTGTATTAATTTCCCCGAAAGGGGGCCAAGGGTAACCTGTTTTAATCATTCGCACCACTATACAATAGTGTGTTCGCTATTACTATTGTTTGTTATGGGTTTCGCGCAAAGCTACACGAGTGCTATCTGCGCTAGCCGTCCCTAATTTAGCAGTGAAAGATTAGAGTCATCACCACCCACCGCCAACTTTTAGGCTACTCTTTTACCAACGAATAGTGGGATTGACCGTTACTTTATAACGCCCCCACGGCTGAAAGGGCGAGCATATTTGGTGTGACGCGAATTCGAACCCGCAGATTGCGAGTCGAGCGCCCTAACCACCTGGCCATGACGGGCCGCTATTACTATTAATCAGTCAATATATCTATCTATATACTACTAAAACTGTGAGATTGTTTGTTTGTGGGCTTGTCTGTAATTAAATACAGCAAAAACGGTGCACAATACCGCCATATTTGTAATGAAATGAGAATAGAAACAGAACAAAACAAGTTTCGTTAAAATTGGGCCACGGGTTACCGAGTTAGCCCCTTTTTCGGGTCACTTTTACGAAAATGTCTAGATGAATTTATGTACATTAGATGGCGCCACATAACGGTTCATTTATCTATCTATTCGTTTTCCACCTGAT
>NW_013669426.1:96410-98505 GCF_000517525.1 Limulus polyphemus
ACTTCTTACTTCACGTTTTTGAAAATGAAATGGTCTTTCCTTTTACTCCCGAAAATATTGAAATTAGCTTGAATTCTTCATAACCTCTGAATAGTGGGTGACCAAACTGTTATAATGGTGTATATTAGAGACAGTATGATAAGAAATAATGACATTATCCAACTGTTACTATGGTGTATATTAGAGACTGTGTGATAAGAAATAATTTCGGGTCACTTTTATGAAAATTTCTAGAATGAGTAATTTTACATCACACTACCGTTCGCGCTCTTTACGAAACTTCTTACTTCACTTTCTTGAAAAATGAAATGGTCTTTCCTTTTACTCCCGATCAACAATCAAATATCCTACTTGAATTATGAATAACACGAATGGATTGAAATATTTAATTAAATTATCTCAAAATAAAATCGGTGCAATATTAAAATTAGCTTGAATTCTTCATAACCTCTGAATAGTGGGTGACCCAACGGGTTACGGTGGTCTAGTAGAAACTAAATTGCCGTCACATAAAGGACGGTTAACGTTGCAATTTGTACTTTCGTGACGTCAGTAAAACGTGAGCATGCCATGAATCATGAGAATAATTATGCATTCTGTAGGCTATAAGACAGCATGACATATGAACTTCAAAAGCAAGAAATAAAAATATTTGTTACTCTTAATTTTGTTATTTATTCTTGAAACAGAACACTTTCGAGGACCCTGCGGAAGTACATCTAGTTATAAAAGTTATTTTTTCCTACCTAATCTCTTTGTCGCTTTTGTATTCTCACACTAAAGATGTCACTACTTCTCATTGTTTTTATATATTTACTTTGCTATATTCGTACACAATATTACCAAAATTCCGAATTGTGTTATAGGCTTGAAACCGAAAAGTTAAGCTAAAAATAGATTAAATGTTCTATTGTTAGCGAGTTTCAATTGGATTATCTTATAAAAGAATGCGAAATTCAGTCCACACTAGTTTATTTCTTCCTTAATCATGTTTGCGACAGCCTACTTCCACTTGTACGCTTTAGTGCAATAACGTTTCAGTAGAAATTCCGAGACTTTGGTAAGTACTCTTACTCACAAATAAGCATACAGAATTTACTTGGTAAAAAACGCGATAAATCTCATTTTTAACACTGAAACTAGAACAATTTTTCTGACACTAATCTCATAAATTCACTGAACTCTCACACACATTTTTGATTACTTGTACTTCAAAATTTATTGCTGTAAGTGAGTATAAATGTAACGTGTTATATCGTTGGGTGGGTTCTTCTGTACTATTTGGTGATAGTAGCGGGAAGTCCAATCTACGTAAGAATAACAAATTAATTTATTTCTTCGTTAGCGTTTGCTACAGCTACTTTTATGTGTAGGCCTAACTTCAAATACAAAACATTTTAACAAATACTTCTATAACTTATAACGATCGTACTTGTACTGTTGTAGGCTTAATAGTAATACGCTAATACTAATAATAGTGTTTAAGAACAATTGCCTTCATTAACGTTAAGTACACCTAACTTACAAATAAACTTGAAGAATTCCCTCTTTAATAATCCAAGTAACTGAATAGACGCGATAAATCTCACCGAACAATTTTTCTAACACTTATTTCAAAAACTGACTAAATACTTAATATAATTCTCACTAACTGATTACTTTTATTTATAAACCTTCGTCTGTAGCGCCATTATCACGATTATTTACTTTAGCAGCTCACTCTGGCAAACAAGTAAATTATAACATTGAAAATATAGCTCACAACAATATACCTAATATTACAGGCTTAAAACCGAAATGGTAAGCCAAAAATAAAATTAATTAAAATCTACGCGGACTTATAGGCTTAAAACTGAAATGCTAATCTAAAAATAAAATCAGCTGAAATATATCTGGAGTTACGTGTTGGGTTATGAAGACACACATTGGTGTGTCGTGCAGCCAAAACAACTTAAGTGATAGTTTAGCGATTTTCCACCTTCTGTAGTGGAAATCCAAACTATCCTATTGTTACTACAGCGGGAGTCACGTGACGTTGGTAACACGTGATGAGTTTCTAGAAGGATCGTGAATTGTCCTGGCAATTCTAGCTTTT
>NW_013669426.1:98829-101628 GCF_000517525.1 Limulus polyphemus
AATAAACTAGTTTTAATTAAGAAATAACTCGTATCGCTGAAGTTTCTCGGAAAGAATTTCTACGGGAAATTAACAAACAAGCAGATGCGTAACAGTATATTTTCAGTGGATGTGCTCTACTGGACTCTTATTTCACTTACCAAATTTCAAGGCAATTCATTAAGAAATACCTGAGACATAACATCTCCAATTTGATTGAGTTTCTTCTTATTTTTTCTTCTTTCTTCACACCAAAAGTACCGAAACTTTATTTGATAGAGAAACATACTTAACTTTTATGGGTTTTTTTTTTCAAATTTAGTACACTGATAGGTCTTTCAACCTCCAATTAGGAGTTTCATTTTGTGTAAATATAAGCCACACATACAAAGTTATTCAAGAAAGACCGCTCAATTTTGACCAAACTTTTTGTGCATGCCTATGCTAAAAGTCACGTGAGCTATTGGTCTAACATTTTTAATACAGCTGTACCTAAGAGCAAAAGAGGGCCGTTTTTAATTTTTTGTCATTCGGATTAAAGAAGGTTGATTTAGAGCAGCAAAACCATAAGGTGAAAGGACGTGAAGATACACAAGTATTGGTTAGGCCAAGAAAACTAGATTAGCAGCTTCTCACTGAAGTTTTCAAAAAGAAAGAATCCTTCGGGTGAACGGTTATTATAGATTGTCTGTTGACAACGTTTTAGTAGAAATTTACTAAATTTTATAAAATTATCGTAATTAAAAGCGTGTGGCTGATTACAAAAAACTGGCGTTACTATAAAGGAAGCTATTAATAGTGTTTTAGAGAGAGAAAACTATCACCACATATGTTAAAGAATCTGATTGTTTCTGTAAAGTAAAGGTCTAATCCGAATAATAGGGATGTGATCCTAAAGCTACTGTGGGTTATTATTGAGTGTCACTTTCTTATTTGCTATGGTTTGTTGGTGTGTATTGACAAAAAGTCATGATATCTAAACAAAAAACCTTAGGTGTGAAAAAATGGTGTAGCCAAAAAAAAAAAAAAAAAAAAAGAATTGAATGTGCGACTTAAAGGAATAAAATCAAAATTTGCGGCTAAACTGGTAGCTACATGTATAGCATTGATAAGTTTACAGCAAATATTCATTTATTAGATAGCTAGGCCGCGTATTTTGCTTTACCCACCATCATGCTCTAAGTTGAACAGAAAATGCGGCCTAGCTAACTAATGAAGGAATAAATATTTGTTGTAAAATCCTTCTCAATGCTGTAAGTGTAGTTATTAGTTTGGCCGCCAATTTTGATTTCATTCCTTTAAGTCGCACATTCAGTACTTTTTGGCAGCACCTTTTTTCACATCTAAGGTATTGTTACGACAGTGGAAGTCACGTGACGCTGGTAACACGTAATGAGTATCTCGAACGTTCCTGAAGGCTCGAGTGTTTGCTAGACATGCGCTCTTATAGTATATAAGCCGACAAATAAAGTGACGGGATAGATAATTGCAGACAGACAGAGACGGACAATTGAGTCAAGCGCGGTAGTAAAGTGCGTGAATCATTGTGAATCATAGCGTGTGTTTAAGTTAAAGTGACTGTGGAAAATTAAGTGTTTTGCAAAGTTGTATTGAGAGGGAATAAACTAGTTGTATTTAAGAAAAGACTTGTGTCGCTGAAGTTTCATTGGAAATAAATTATACGGAAAATTAACAAACGAACAGAGATGTAACAGTATTTTTTATTAGATTTATATATATATACTCCTCTCAGCACAACATAGCTTTAAAATTTTGCTAATTTTCCACTTAGGAGTTTACAGCACACTTTCATATAAGAAGCTTTTACTTACAAGTTAGACTTCAGCTGGTCAGAGTCCAGGAGCCAAATCTTAGCTTGTCAGCCCCTTAGTAATGTATAATTTATTTAAATAGATGTGCAATTTGACTAATTTTTTGAGTGGAAAATTGCATACCCAGCTCTGCCCTTGGTGAAATACCAGCAGATCCAGTGAAAGTGTACAAGTAAAAATGAACTTTCAATCCATAATGGGCTTTCTCTTTGAAGCTCCTATAATGCACTTTAAATGTCTTACCTTAAAAGTTTTGCAGGTTATTTTAAGGAGGCTGCACTCCTCCATCTTTTTTTTTTTCTTTTGAAAACATGCATAAATTGGCTAAAAATGAACAAAACCTCTATGAAGAGTTGTAGTAGCATTCATTCTTCAAGGAAATTGTTGTAAGACAGGGGAAGTGAGGAGGTGTAGAAGTCAAGTCGAGAAACTTGGCAGAAATAACAAAGCAGTTGCGTCACTTCTTGCTCAAAGCATCCCATTTCACAGTAAAGATGTGATTAAGATTTCTACTGTCTGAATTTGGTACATTTAATCCATTAAATTTAATTGTAACCTCGAATTTTGCTTCTACGGAAAAATATTTTCTACATCAAGAAGTAAGAAACATTCAAAAAATATTTTAATTATGAAATAATTTTCTAATTCAGGTTTTAGCGCTTATTCTAACCTTAGTGTAAACCGGAAGTTAAATGGTGTGAATCAGAAAAGAGCGATAAACTTAAACATCAGCAATATCTTTATTCTCCACATTATAGGAAGGAAGAGCTCTACATAGCATCTGGCTTTACCAGATCCTGGCCCGGCATGGCCAGGTGGTTAGGACGCTCGACTCGCAATCTGCGGGTCGCGGGTTCGCATCCTCATCCCACCAAACATGCTCGCCCTTTCAGCCGTGGGGGCGTTATAATGTGACGGTCAATCCCACTATTCGATGGTAAAAGAGTAGCCCAAGAGTTGGCGGTGGGTGGTGATGACTAGCTGCCTT
>NW_013669426.1:102302-105235 GCF_000517525.1 Limulus polyphemus
TATTGAAGTTACCTTTGATTCAATTTGCGTGTAGTTTCTGTTAGTTTTATAGGAAAGCAACAAAGAATCATATATGTAGCTGTGAATCATTTAAAAAAATAATATATTCATAAAATATTACATTTTTGTGATTTCGATAACTGTCATATTTCATTCCAGCAGCTCTGATGCAATGAAGAAATGGAAGAAGAGTCCTCCTCTAATTCCTAAAGGTGACTCATCAAGTGACAGCAGTGGTACACCAAAACAGTCCACTCCTACAACATCCACCCCATCCTTAGTTTCAGAAAGCTCTCACCAGTGTCTAACATCTAGCAGTGCAACCCTGACAAGTACCCCACTGTCTCACCCAAGTTCTTGCTTGGGAATAGTGCGGGGCAACTCCCAGTTTTACATCGGTTTATGTGATGATAGTACAGTCTGTGATGACCTATCGTACTTTGAGGTAATAATTAATATTATATATATATATAATTATTATTGTTATACAGCTTTTTCAGGAAGTGATTGTTTGTAATTAATAAGGATATTAGTACATTTCTGATGAATTACAAAAAAAAAAATGAAACCATTATTGTGTCACTGTTGCTACATCTAAATGTCAGAGTATACATACACTATTTTCTATTTTTTAGGATTTAATAACTGCAAGTGGTGATACTCATGGTCCACCAGTGCCAAATGGAGGTGTGGAAGCTCAGTCTACTCCCACAGTTCAGGGCAGTAACACTGGGAGTATGGAGGAACCAGATGTGACCTTTACTAGTAATCCTCTCGATAGCAGTCGTACCCGACAAGCTATTGACAATCTTCACCAAAAAGTTGCTCGAACCAAAGATCTAATAAAGCTTGAGCAGACAGCTCGAGATGGTGATTAATTAAAGTTGTTTGCCTCCAGATATTTCTGGTTGAAATATTCAGTCTAATTAAATTGAGATTAAATATATTCTAAAACAGTGAGTAGAGCTGGGCAACTGAATCAATTAATTGAAATTATGATCATCTCGACTATCACAAAAATAATAAACTAATCAAAATTAGTTTCCAATTATTACTGTTTTTATTATTCCATCCATCTATCTAAGTAAGCAAAATATTTCTATTATGTTTATTTGTTGTTAAACACAAAGCTTTATAATGGGTTATGTGTGCTCTGCTCAGTTTTAACACTTTAAGCTGTGTTTTGTTTTTACTTCAAGTTTCTTTGGTAAATTTGGAGGGGGGGGAGAGGCTCATAATTCAAGAGCCTTAGGTTTGATTTCCATTGCCACCAAACTTGTTCACCCTGTCTTTTTTATAGTAAAGCTATTAAGACTACCTGCTCTTGTCATTAATTTGAAACTGCTGACTATTGGAAAGACAACTGGCTAGCAGCACCCAACACCACTTTGTGTGTGTGCTTGTATGTATCATGGTTTGAGGAACACCACTGAGTAATTTATTAGCACTGATTGTCCAGGTATTTTTCTTCAAACCACTGTCATAGACTTACATTTTATTAGAATGTTTTAACAAGTTGCAGTATATGTAAGATTAGTATTTTAATCTTACATGTCATTCATTCAATAATTTCAGAAAATGTGAATGAATACCTCAAACTTGCTGCCAGTGCCGATAAACAGCAGCTTCAGCGGATAAAAAATGTGTTTGAAAAGAAAAACCAGAAATCAGCACAAACAGTAGCTCACCTGCAGAAGAAGCTAGAAAACTACATCAAGAAGGGAAAAGAACTTGAAACTTTTGGTCTACCTGCTAGTCACTGGCAAGCAAAGGGCATGTTGCGTGATGTTGGACAAGGAATAAGGTTTGGTTGAGTTGTCAAACTACAACATTTTGTTGGAAAATGTGAAGTGAAGCTTGATAAGTCAATCTTATTTAATGTATGGGACAGATTTATTCTCGTAGATTCAGCCCCATTTACTGTGGGGATACATTAGAAAAATACTTCAGTAAATCTTGTAGATTCAGCTTTATTTACTGTGGGTATACATTGGAAAAGTACTTCAGTAAATCTTGTAGATTCAGCTTTATTTACTGTGGGGATACATTAGAAAAATACTTTAATAAATCTTGTAGATTCAGCTTTATTTACTGTGGGGATACATTAGAAAAATACTTTAATAAATCTTGTAGATTCAGCTTTATTTACTGTGGGGATACGTTAGAAAAATACTTCAGTAAATCTTGTAGATTCAGCTTTATTTAATGTGGGGATACATTAGAAAAATACTTCAGTAAATCTTGTAGATTCAGCTTTATTTACTCTGGGGATATGTTAGAAAAATACTTCAGTAAATCTTGTAGATTCAGCTTTATTTAATGTGGGGGTACATGAGAAGATTATTTTACTAATAATGGATTTACATCACACTTGTTTGTTGCATTAAATTGTTCTTAGTTACATTTTGATTTTGTTTAAAGATAAAGTAAGCTGATCATATTTCGAAAGCTAAATTTTAGGCGTTTTTGAAGAATACACACATTATATGTTTTATCATCAAGATTTAGTTGCATTACAACAGTTGCCACATTTATCCATCTGTAACACTGACTAGTAGCTCCACACCAAGTGATCTCATTTATTTAATGCGAGGAGATTTGAGTGTTTGACCTTTACGACTGTGTAATAGTGTTTTTGGTCTTGCAATCTTTCTAGTGGTGTTGTGGGAAATATTAAAGGAGGTTTATCAGCAGCAACCCATACTGCAGCAGAGTAAGTGACATTTTCTTCTTTAACGTTTGTTCAGACAAGCTTTCAAATTATTTGATAGGTTGTTTAGGCAGAGTATTCATAATGAATCTAAGTTTCAAATGGACAGCAACTGCATGTTGTAGAAACCTACAAATGTAGAGGACGATGTTTCAAAAGTCTTCCGCCTTTCCTCTTTTGGCAGAAGACTTTCGAAACGTCGTCCTCTACATTTGTAGGTTTC
>NW_013669426.1:106048-111201 GCF_000517525.1 Limulus polyphemus
CAATTAAATTTTTAATGTGAGTCAGTAAACAAGATGACACGGCTTTTCACCTGTGACATGTTTCGAAAGGGTTAATAGCTTGGTGTTGAGAGCAAGCAAGAGAAAGCACACCTACCACCACTACTTTGGCCACTACCTATTCCTACAAAGTCACTCTGTCCATCGCACAGTATAAAACTTTTTAAGTATATACATATTGAGTTCTTAAAGCTTATACAGTACTTTTGGTGAGGTAATAATGAATACTATAATAATATGTTATAAATAAATTGTGTGAAAGTTAAGGTTTCAGACACAGTATTTACCTCCTCTCACAAGAATAGCTTTCTCGTGCTGCCCTCTATATGCAAACTTTTTCTTTTCGCATGCCACAAGCCTTCCACTCTTCCCTATTGGAATTGCAGGATTCCAACATGTCTCTCATGTAAATTATCATGTGACTCACTCTACACTCCTCTTCTGAACTGTCACTTCTAATTTGCAGCGCTTGTGCTCAGACTTACTCTTTTGTTTGTTTAATGCTTCACATTCAACTTTGTTTCCTTACGAAGTGTTTTTTTTTGTTAAAATTAATTTGCTTTCATTTAGCCTGTTTCTTCTATTAGCATTTATCAGTTAATTCTAGTCACCTTATTTTCTGCACTCGAACTGGGTGAGCTTTTCTGTGCAATGAATTCCAAAGTTAATGTTACCATTTCAGGGGTTACAGCAACTAGCATTTTTTCTCAGGCCTTAGATGTGGGCGACTCAATGGTGGATTTATCTGCTTTTATATGCTGGGAGATCGAATGTTACATGGTACAATCTTTGTCCCCAAATATTGCCCAGACTTCTCCAGAACAGGCTGATGAAGACTTCAATCATTTTTTCCACCTCCAGATTTTGCTGTTCCTTCCCATTCCTAACCTGATGAGTCTACTAGGCCTATTGCAGTCTTTATGGATTTTATGTCTCAGATTTGTGATGTTTTATCCCTTTTCCTTATTTCTTATGCACCTTGTCCTTCCTTGTTGCATGAACAATCTTCCCAATGCTTTTTGGTTTTTTTCATCCCTCACCTAATAATAGGGTTCATGCTGATCACTTAGCATGCTGCACCCCCACAGACTTCAGATCAGTTTGCACTTTTCTACCATCATGCTGACTATCCATTTTTAGACCAGCAGTGGTTAGGTTCCTTATTGCCTATTTGGAGGGTAGTTCCCAAATCATCTGTCAGTCTTACCCATGCCTAACATCCTAGATTGCATCTTACCCTTACAATTCTGTTACGGTATCTTTTGTCCACACACCTCCTATCTGAGGGTCTCATCAGAAATCCTGAGGGGTTTTCTAGAGATACCCTTGCCCTTTTGTCCTCTTCTTTAGCCTGCATATTGTCTTCGGCTCTGGCGTTACATACGTGGTTTTTTTGTTGCTGGAACCTTATAGGTCATGATGCCATATTGGCTTAGGTGTGTTTACCCTCAACATATCTTAGGGATTTATGTATGGTCCCATTTCTGAGGTGTTACGTTTTTTATACGATCCCAGACATTCTAGAGCCTTAGATGATATCAGTCCAACAACAATTCACCTTTACAAATAATGTAGCCCATTTGTCTCAGTCAGAGCCTCATATGCCTCTAATTACCATTTCCCATCCTTCCCCTTCCCAGCTCTTCTACTCAGGGTACTTCTTCTTGTTGCTTTCCTTGACAATGAACCCCCCATCACCACCAGTACTGGTGACTACCCAGTGGGTTCGAGTCTGATGGGAGCTCGGCTGGTCGAGTTTCTTCATCATTGGCTATCAATGGTTGCTTCAGGTTCTGTAAGAAGGATTTGTTGTCCAGTTTCTTTCACCACCTACCATCTCTCATTACCCCATTTCCTTCCCTCCTCCTGAAGATCCCATAACCAGCCAGCGGCTGTCAAAACTGGTTCAGAAATTGCTCTTGCAGTGGGCCATCAAACCTGTTCCCCATCCTTCCCAGGGTTGTTGTCCCCAAGAAAACTGGGGATTAGCAGCTGGTAATCAATTTATCTTGCCTCAACCACTTTGTTTCACTACCCCAGTTCACCATGGAGTCTTTTCTCACCCCAAGATGGGCATTTTCTCTGGGGATGTGGATGACCAAAATAAATGTCTCCAACGCTTAACACATGTATCAATATCACATCAGTCTTGTCCTTATCTTTGGTTTGTCCATCTTGGGGTGGTTTATCAATTTCGGGCCCTCTCATTTAGACTTTCCTTCGTACCTTGCATATTTTGCTAAATAGTCTGAGATTTTGCTTGACATCTCCATGCTCTGTGGCTGTGATTTCATTATTACATGGATGACTGGCTTCTTCCCGCTCATTCCGAACAGGAATTGACCAATTATACTCTGCAGCTCAGGTTCGCTGGTTGATCAAATTAGAGAAGTTCTTCCTCAGACCCACTCAATATCTTATCCATTTGAGGGTTGTTTTGAAAACTCATATAAGTCAGGCCCAGCCTTCTCCTTTACAACTTCATTCAATGGAACTGTTGGTTTGATTCAACCTCTTGGCTCAGTTACTTACTGCTCGTGAGATTCTATCGCTTTTGGGGATGTGGTCATCATTGACATCACTGGTCCTCTTGGTCATGCCCATATAAGATCCCTTCAGTGGGTGCTTCATGATTGATGGAACCTTGTTCAGGATGCTTTTCACTGCTTTGGTGGTTGGACAAAGCTCATACATTGGATATGCCACCCTCCCAGGCGACCTACCCTTTCAGATTGGGATGGTAATGTGATACTCCATTCCCTTACTTTCCCTTCATTTGAACCACTTTCCTCATGTTCCATGTTTCATCTTTCCTTTAAAATATATTTCCTTCTTCTCTTAACCTGTGGACATCGATGGTCTGACTTGTTTTCGATTGATGTTTCATGTACCATTGTCACCCTACTTACCTTCTTCTTTGTCCAAGTCGTTACTTTCTCCCAAAGGCCTCAGCATCTCTGGAGGGTAGTTCATACTTTTGTCCTATTTCCCTTCCTTCCATTTCCCATCATTACCCTCGACCAGATCCGGATAGGCTTCTGTGCCCGGTTAGGGCTCTTTGATGTTATATTGCCCATACTGCTTCCTCTTGTCTTTTGGGTCGAGTGGACTATTCTTTACTACCTTCTTCCTCCTACAATTTGTTCCAGATATCCTCCCATCAAATTCTCACATTTTCCCTTGCTTCTCGTCATCGTCGTCTAATGGAGAAGATTCTGCAGTCCAGCATGTGGACCACACCCAGTATTTTCATCTCCCACTATCTCCATCATATCATGTTTTCCTCTTCATTGGGGTTTCGTCTACCACCTGTGGCCATTCTTCAGGCTTCGGTGCAACTCTGACAGGTAAGTTTTTATTCATTCTTTCTTTTCAGGGGCCTTTCTCTATTTCTTTATCCCATGGATCCAACTCTGTGGCGAGTGGTGCTTGACCAGGTATTCTTTAACTCTAAATCTGCACTGTCCCCCATGTTGACTCCCTCTTTCTAGTCTATGGATACACATGCTCACCACTGAGATAGGGTGTTCCACAAGATTGCTTGCAAGTGCATGACCTCAAGATATTTTTCTTCATAAACGTGCCCCTCCTGGACCGTACCACACATGGACTGCATGGGTGAAGCATAAGAGGATTGCTGTCCATCCCTGCCATGCCTGGAGTGAATAACTTGGTACGATCTGCTTTTCAAAATAAGGTTTCATGGTCACCCATTGCACTGTCTCAAGTGATGACATTCCTCCTGACTCTCAACTGCTTTTTCAATCTCCATTCTTCAAGTGGAGTATGGAAGTCCTTACCACTTTACAATTCCAAGTTGCTGGAGTGGTTGACCATGGAGGCACCTTCTGAATGAGTTCCACAAAATAATCATTCAGTTACTGAGTAGGGTGGTGGTGTTCTGTGGGTGTAGATGATGTGATATCCTCCTATTTGTGCTAACCAATGACAATGGAGAGAGATGTCAGAATGCAGTTCATCTTTTCAACTGGGAACCCTCATCCTACCCTCACATGGCTATCGGTACCCCGGGGGTAGGTTTTGGATTTAGAGTGAACTGATCAACATAAGTCCTCACACAGGTTTCAAGTTGTCCATCTTCCTCTTTCTCTCGATTTTCTCCGTCTCTGTTGTGGGGCACAGCGGTGGTATGTGGGATTGTTTCGGTTCTGTCCATGTCTATCCCTCGTCCTCTCTTCTTACAGGGATGTTATTGCCATTTGGTTGGTCCCTGCCTGTTTCACTGTTGGAAAGTTGATTGTATGTGATGGACATCCTTTCAATACCAGATGTGAAGTTTCTGGATCGATAGCTTAGAGCTCATTCGTGTGTCATACCCAGGAATCAGAGTGGTTTTCAATCCCCCAGTTCTTGGATTTGAGGTGAAGATGGTAAGATCCTCATCCTACCTTTGCACGGATGTCAGTACCCCACAGGCAGGTTTTGGATGTAGTTGACTTACCAAGTACGGTTTGTTTAGCCCTAGTCCCTCTACACCTAGGGGCGCATCCTTTGTTTACCCACCTTTCTCTTTGTGGGATTGAATGTCAGTATATTTCTATGGTTAGGATCACTTTCATGCCACATTCTCTCCCATTTGGATGTGCTCCTCTCATTTTCCACCTTTATATCTTCCATAGGTTGGCAAAGAGTATACCTGGCTCAGAAGTGGTGCAGTTCCACTCTTCAGATCTGAATCTCTCATTTCAAGAGGTATCTTTCAGACGTTTTTGGGGAGTACTTCTGTCATTCCCTAGCACTGGTTCCTCCTTGTTATTAATGTGGGATTCTAGCTAATCTTGTGAGAAGAGATAATGTACCAAATCAGAAGTTATAATTTTCCTATGTTGAAAATATATTTCCGATAGGTACATACCTCTACTCACACTCACTTCCCATCCTTCCTCCCCACATTTCTCCGGTGCTGACATCTTGTGCCAAATTTCAATAATTTGATAGAGAAGTGTAGAAGGAGTCACATGTGTAACATGAGTATGTCATGCTCCTATTGGTGAGGTGACGCATGATGATTTGCATGAGAGACATGTTGGAATCTTGCAATTCCGAAGTAGGGGGGGGGGGAGCTGTGACATCCATAAAGAAAAAGGCAGCACTGAACAAGAATAGCTAATCTT
>NW_013669426.1:111575-113691 GCF_000517525.1 Limulus polyphemus
ATCATAGCATCCACCCCCACATTTTTTTAGTTCATAACCTGTACAAAGGACAGGTACTTCAACTTGTTCAGTATAAAATGATATATCTGTTCAATAAAATTCACATATCAAGAACAACTGAGAAGTAGGTAGAAAAGCACTAAGAACCAAAATGTAAAACTTGCATTAATAAAACATCAGGCATGCTGTTACATTTGCATTAAGGTAATTACATTCAAAACCAGATCAAGCTAGTATCATAAACCCAGTTATTGGATTGAATTTACTTGTACTTAAAATGCTGTATGTGATCATATCTCACTGTTAGAGATGACTAAAACATTGTACAGAAATAAATCTAGTATCCCACAAATAGCTGTTTCAAGACTTTATAAGTAAGTACTGACATCTTGGCCTATCTTCTTCAGCTCAGTATAAAATTCACATGAGAATATCTGTTTTCTTATCATTAACAGAAATGTCTGATGAAGGAGCAGGAGATGAAGAAAAACAGCTTCATGGGAGTGAAACATTTACCCCAAGGTGAGTTTTACGAAATGTTTGTGTGTATTAGTCAAAACTGCAATTTTTACCCAAAGGTGAGTTTCAGGAAGTGTTTGTGTTTACTAGTCAGAACTGAAACATTTATCCCAAGGTGGGTTTCAGGAGATATTTTAGTGTATTAGTCAGAACTGAAACATTTATCTCAAGGTGAGTTTCATGAAATGTTTGTTTTCAGTAGATAAAACTGAAACCCAAAGACGAATCTATGTAGAAGCTAGTCAGGACTGAATAAGTAACCGAATCATAATTTTGAAATGGGCAAAAATATGTTAAATGCTTGTGTACATGGAAGTTTTTGAGAGAAAATATGTTTTATTAATATATTCTTTGATAACAAAGTTTTCTCATCAAAATTGAAATCTCATAAAGTTTAGTATTATCATATCTTCTTAATTAACTTAATTAACAATTGGGCATGGCTTAGAGGAGTGTTAATTTTGCTGTCAGATAGAATATCCAAGGTTCTAACTGCAGTGTGCCACTGAAAATGCTCTGCACATTTATCTATGGGTGTGTAATAGGTGTTACAGTCAACATAAGTTTTCATTTGAAAGTAACAGCAGAACCAGTATGTATGGTTGACTGTTTGCTCTGTCTCTGATCAGTAGTTCTATAGTAAGGATAGCTGTACCCAAAATTTGGGGTCTATATCTCATAAGATGCTCTTCAGTTGGAAATACCAAATAATAATCTACCTACATTATTTTTACATAACAATTTCATCAAATATATGCTAGAATGTATTATAGTTGTCAACTTTTTTTATTAAACAAATAGTACCAAGTACACATCAGAAGATGATAGTTCCAGTATTACGTCTGGGTCAGCAGGGCAACTCTTAAACAGTGGCTTTGGTATCACTCCTCAACATCTTGCCAGTGAAGTCCCATTCTCTCCTGGCAAGATTACAGAAATAGAGTCTGTATTACAGGAACTGCAAGATCGTCGTGAAGAATGTCAGCATCTTGGAGATGAAGTTGAAACCCTGAAGGTATACTTTCTAAGAAAATTTTACTATAATGTTTGTCACATTATCTGATAAAAAAGGTTTTATAATCTTTAGGTTGATTGGCAGTTGTAATAATACCCATCTTAATCTGATTGCCAGTAAAAAAAGAACCACCTTTTAAACCTTTATCAAACATTAACTTAAATGTGAGCATTCAGAAAAAATGGTTAAATGATCCAAAAAATATTTTGTTTTTAATGTTTTTCATCTTTAAAAGTATCAGCATGTTTCCCTTTGTGTTGGGTAAAGTAATAGATATAATTGGATTGAAAGTGCACAAAATCTAACTTTTTGAGAAATGACTACAACATTATAGAGATTGACATGTAACTTGATGGGATTTGATTGAGAAATGACTACAATACTATATATATTGACATGTAACGTGATGGGATTTGTTTGAGAAATGACTACAATATTATAGAGATTGACATGTAACTTGATGGGATTTGTTTGAGAAATGACTACAATACTATAGAGATTGACATGTAACTTGATGGGATTTGTTTGAGAAATGACTACAATACTATAGAGATTGACATGTAACTTGATGGGATTTGTTTG
>NW_013669427.1:0-1915 GCF_000517525.1 Limulus polyphemus
AACGCCTTATCCACCTGGCCATGCCGGGCCAACTAAGGTTTTATTGGATAAAATGGCGAGAAACTGTCTTGTATGGAAAGACTGATTAAGCACAGGTGAGACGTGATTATAATAGCAATGTTACTTTTATTTTTATTTGTTTGAATTCTATGCACAAAGCTACGCAAAGAGCTATCTGTGCTCTGCCCACCACATACCGCTGTGCCATTGGGGAGGGGCTAGCAATGTTACTAGCAGAGAAGAATTATGCTAACAAACATTATATAGATATATATATTTGTGTGTGTGTACGTGTATAAATAACTATAGAATAATATTAGGCTTGATAGAATTAAAACTGTTGACATTCTTATACATTAGCAAAATACTATTGGGGGGGGGAGAGGCATTATTTTTCATCTTCAGAGCCTTTATTTAAAACTAAAAATAATTATGTAACAAAAATTGATCAAAGAATATAACAACTGCCTGATTTAAATACACACATACAGCAGCTTTGGTTGTACTGATAATCATTTCTGAGGCTAGACGGATCCTTAGAATATGTATGAATTTTTTTTTAAAAGGCTTAATACATTGATGTTGCATTGATCAAATTGTAAAAAAAGAAAAAGAAAAGAGAATCTTACCTGAGCTCTTATTTTCACTGAAAATTTAGGGAGAGTCTCAAAATCCAGTGGCGAATTTAAGATAAGAATACCTTCCAAACGATTATCAAACGCCAAGAGATGCTAAATATAAAGAAATGAATATACCAGTTGTGATAAAAAGCAATATACAACAAAACTAATTTCATACTAGCTATAATCTTTAATTCCCCCGTTTTATTATGGTAATGTTGTTTTTTTTATAACTAATTGTAATATGTTAAATGTTTTGAATAAGAAATAATATTTCAATTAAAACGAGGGGGGGGGTCTGACATGTTTATTCAACTATCTGAGTGTGTTCATATATCGTACAATCTCACTTCAATATTATTTCTTTACATTTAATATATTAAACTCATTTTTTATTTGAATCCAAAGCTCAGTTCAGCTGAATTAAATATATATTTTTGTCTTCTCTGTGTTTATTTATATATTTTTGTCTTTTCTGTGTGCAATATTTTCGTTGTACAATAATGGCTCTAAACACGTTGCCAAGTTTAGTTGTTTTACCTGCGTAAACAAAAACTGTTACTTAAGACCTAGTTTTTGCTCCACGTAAACAAAATTTGGGCAATTCATTTGGTTCGGGTAAGTGTATGTAATAGAAGACCATGGACTGTTTGTTCTGAACAAATTTATTAAAAGTTCTGGAGCATTTTGGTACAACTTACAAAGCTTGAACATATTTTAGTATTTTGATGTTTTGATTGTGTGTTACAGGTCAAAGTCAGAATAAGTGTTAGTGTATTAAGTTGTGCTGCTAGATACGTGTGAAATTCGCTATCGGATAGAGGTTAAAGTCAAGCCAAATGTTGGTGTTTTATATTGTTAGACACAAGTCAAAGTCAAACCCAGTATTAGTGTTTAACGTTGTTAGACATAGTTCAGAGTAAGACCAAATATTGGTGTTTTATATCGTCAGACACAAGTCAAAGTCAAACCTAGTATTAGTGTTTAACGTTGTTAGACACAGATCAGAGTCAGACCAAATGTTGGCGTTTTATATCGTCAGACACAAGTGAAAGTCAATTCCAGTATTAGTGTTTAACGTTGTTAGACATAGATCAGAGTCAGACCAAATGTTGTTGTTTTACATCGTCAGACACAAGTCAAAGTCAAACCCAGTATTAGTGTTTAACGTTGTTAGACATAGATCAGAGTCAGACCAAATGTTGTTGTTTTACATCGTCAGACACAAGTCAAAGTCAAACCCAGTATTAGTGTTTAACGTTGTTAGACATAGATCAGAGTCAGACCAAATGTTG
>NW_013669427.1:2868-5653 GCF_000517525.1 Limulus polyphemus
TTGATGTTTTGATTGTGTGTTACAGGTCAAAGTCAGAATAAGTGTTAGTGTATTAAGTTGTGCGGCTAGATACGTGTGAAATTCGCTGTCGGATACAGGTTAAAGTCAAGCCAAATGTTGGTGTTTTATATTGTTAGACATAGTTCAGAGTCAGACCAAATGTTGGTGTTTTACATCGTCAGACACAAGTTAAAGTCAACCCCAGTATTAGTGTTTAACGTTGTTAGACACAGATCAGAGTCAGACCAAATGTTGTTGTTTTACATAGCAGACACAAGTCAAAGTCAACCTTAATGTTAGTGTTTAACGTTGTTAGACATAGATCAGAGTCAGACCAAATGTTGTTGTTTTACATAGCAGACACAAGTGAAAGTCAACCCTAATGTTAGTGTTTAACGTTGTTAGACATAGATCAGAGTCAGACCAAATGTTGGTGTTTTACATCGTCAGACACAAGTCAAAGTCAACCCTAATGTTAGTTTTAACGTTGTTAGACATAGATCAGAGTCAGACCAAATGCTGGGGTTTTACATAGCAGACACAAGTGAAAGTCAACCCTAATGTTAGTGTTTAACGTTGTTAGACATAGATCAGAGTCAGACCAAATGTTGGGGTTTTACATCTTCTTTTGTCTATGTAAAATCGTTTCTGTGGATAATATGGACTAGAAACAAGCTACTAGGTTTAATTGGGCCACGTATGCTCTTTTATTCTTCTATGTTAGTTTTAAATGGACTATGTGTGCCCCTTGAAGTTTACCAACTCGACAACATTTATATAGTTAATCAGATCTCCGTAAGAATTCAGATATCATAGATTTTGTGTTCTTTTTTCTGTGAAAAAATTGTCTACAAACTTTGATGAATTTTGGTACAACTTAAAAAGTTTTAAGACCAAGCTCTAAATTACATCAGACGTGCCACAAGTGCAGGAACAGAGATGAAATGCTGAATTACAAATCTCCATCTTTAATTGGTTAGAAACCAAGGAGGAATAAAAATGGCTTCCACGACACGGAACACCACTAGCCAGATGCTCCATGATGGCTCAGTAGTAAACTTTATAGCTTATAAGGCAAAAGTTTAAGGTTCCATTTCTGCAGCATACACAACGCTGACGTTCCATCAAATAGTAAAACGAGCAGTAACCATTGGCCAAGTCATAATCAGCGGCACTTACAAAGGCGACCTCTGGGGGCAAGTTGCACAATATTAAAAAAAATCTAACTCCCTATGCTACCCGAGAACCCCCTCTTACCCCCAAGAAAAAAAAACCACCTAAATACTGTTAATAATTTCATTTACTAGGTCAAATGAATTTTATATTATGGACATGTAATATACAGTTGATTAAAAGTAAAAAAATAAATAAAGCACAATTGACTAAAGCAGTTTGGGGGCAGACAGAAGCACGTTTTTCGTCATTAATATTATTACCGGGGAAGAATTAACTGCTGCAACACGTTCACGACTTCCTCGGGTATTAACTTTCCACCATTGTTGTAAACAGTCACGTAAAACCAGTCCCAAGCATCGTGTGTGACCTCGGTCCTGACAACTCTTTACGAACGTTACGCACGATTTAAAGGATCTGCTCCGCAGCACAGGTGATCTGCCCCCAAGCGGTAACCAGCTGCCGTTAACATTACCCTCATCTATTTTTTTTTTCCTTATTCAAGTAACGTCGTTCTGATTACTACAACACTATTTTCTTGTTAAGATTGATCCTGCTTCCTTGTTGTTGTTGTTAAGTGCAAATCCACACAATGGGCCCACGGGAATCGAAACTCGATTGTTAGTGTTATATAAGCTTAGACTTGACGCTGAGCCATCGGAGAGGCTTCTAGTACTAAAAAGTATTTATTTACCAAAACCAAACAAACAAAATTACTACTAGTTCATACCGGCATTTTTTTTTTGGCATCATCAGTGCAGTTGCGTTACGAGATGCTAATTTATCAATGACACTAAATACCAACTTCGAGGGAAAAATTGCTTATGGCTTACCTCCGACATGATACTTCTCTAGCAAGGCTAATAAGGTCTGATAAATATTATACTGAGAACATATTATATGTTATTTAGCTTAGAAGGTGCTAAAAGCGTTTATTCGTTTCTTTATGAGAATCCTCTATTAAACAGCTTGTCATGTTGTTTCAAAGAGGTAGACTAGGGCTAGCTTTTATATACCTGAAATTCACGTATGAAAGTTCCTTATGATTTTAACTAAGGCTACAAATGTTTACAAATTAACACATCTAACCTTCAATGTGTTAGACTGACAGCTCTTGTGAAAAGATTTAATAATAATAATAAGTAAAAAAAAAGCAAATTATTAAAGCTAACAAAGTCTACACCTTTCCGTGTAACGTGCTCCACTATCTTCAGGAGAACAAGAAGTCCATTTATAATAATCCTATCAAGTCCGTGAAGAGAAGTTTACTCACCGAATAAGGTCCACGCTCAATGAAATATTCAACAGTGTTGAAAAGACCTGCTTGATCGTCATCAACGGCTTTGATGTCTTGCATTACCACAGTTCCGACCACCGTTATCTGTTAAAAAAGGATGACGAAACACTAATTACTGTAATCATCTGTGGAAAACAGTGGACGAAACACTAATTACCACAGTTCCGACCATCGTTATCTGTTAAAAAAGGATGACGAAACATTAATTACTGTAATTATTTGTGAAAAACAGTGGACGAAACACTAATTACCACAGTTCCGACCACCGTTATCTGTTAAAAAAGGATGACGAAACATTAATTACTGTAATTATCT
>NW_013669427.1:6543-7263 GCF_000517525.1 Limulus polyphemus
GGATGACGAAACATTATTTACTGTAAACATCTATGGAAAACAGAGGACGAAACACTAATTACCACGGTTCTGACCACCGTTATCTGTTAAAAAAGATGAAGATACACTAATTACTGTAATCATCTGTGGAAAACAGTGGACGAAACACTAATTACCACAGTTCCGACCACCGTTATCTGTTAAAAAAGGATGACGAAACATTAATTACTGTAATTATCTGTGGAAAACAGTGGACGAAACACTAATTACCACAGTTCCGACCACCGTTATCTGTTAAAAAAGGATGACGAAACATTAATTACTTTAATTATCTGTGGAAAACAGAGGACGAAACACTAATTACCAAAGTCACAACTACCGTTGTTTTTTGTTAAGAAATAACGACAAACCTAATTATTATAGTCACAACCATCATTATCTGTTAGAAAGGATGAAGAAACACTAATTAACACGAAACAGCGATAACTTCTATTCCAAATACTTCATATCAATGAAAAGTCCACGAAATAATTACCATCCCAACTACTGTTACCTCTTAACAAAAGTGAACCATACAGAACTCTAATTATCATCCCAACTACTGTTACCTCTTAACAAAAGAGAACCATACAGAACTCTAATTATCATCCCAACTACTGTTACCTCTTAACAAAAGTGAACCATACAGAACTCTAATTATCATCCCAACTACTGTTACCTCTTAACAAAAGTGAACCATAC
>NW_013669427.1:8230-17263 GCF_000517525.1 Limulus polyphemus
CCATCCCAACTACTGTTACCTCTTAACAAAAGTGAACCATACAGAACTCTATTTACCATCCCAACTACTGTTACTTCTTAACAAAAGTGAACCATACAGAACTCTAATTATCATCCCAACTACTGTTACCTCTTAACTGTAATTGCCGTTCCTTATGGTTGTTATCAAGAAATGGACCACAGAACTACCGGTCCTAATAACCACTACCTGTTAACAAAAACCAACAGCAAGAGGACCACAGAACTGTAATCACCTTACCAACCATACCGTTGGCTGTTAACAAAAAAGGACCATAAAACTTTAACTAACGGTTCCCACGAGTCGTTACCTGTTAACAAAAATGGACCACAGTTCTGTGATTATCGGTCCTAATAACTGTTAACTGTTTAAAAAAATTAGGCCCGGCATGGCCAAGTGGTTAGGGAGCTCGACTCACAATCTGCGGGTCGCAGATTCGAATCCCCGTCACACCAAACATGCTCGCCCTTTCAGCCATGGGGGCGTTATAATGTGAGGGGTCAATCCCACTATTCATTGGTAAGAAGAGTAGCCCAAGAATTGGCGGTGGGTGGTGATGATTAGCTGCCTTCCCTCTAGTCTTACATTGCTAAATTGGGGACGGGTAGCGCAGATAGTCCTCGTGTAGCTTTGCGCGAAATTCATAACAAACAAACAAACCTTTAAAAAAGCAAGTCACAGAACTGTATTCACCATATCATCTACACCGGTACCCGTTAACAAAAGTGGACCACAGAACTGTAATTAACAGTCCTGACAACCCTTATCCTTAAGAAAAATGGACCACAGAACTGTAATTATTGGTACATATACGTATATAAGTTGCATCTCTGATATTTAGTAACAAACCATAGTTTCTAATCTGTAATGATGTTAAGATAGACGATCAAAATAAAATAAAAATTATAGAATTCGAAATAAATTTATTGAAAAGATCCTAGTTATTCCAGATACATAATAATTTAGGAAACAATTCCAAATAAAGTTATTGTTAAGGTCCTAGTTATTCGAAGTAAACTACTAACTTAGGAAACAATTCGAAATAAAGTTATTGTTAAGGTCCTAGTTATTCGAAGTAAACTACTAACTTAGGAAATAATTCCAAATAAAGTTATTGTTAAGGTCCTAGTTAATCGAAGTAAACTACTAACTTAGGAAACAATTCCAAATAAAGTTATTGTTAAGGTCCTAGTTATTCGAAGTAAACTACTAACTTAGGAAACAATTCCAAATAAAGTTATTGTTAAGGTCCTAGTTATTCGAAATAAACTACTAACTTAGGAAACAATTCCAAATAAAGTTATTGTTAAGGTCCTAGTTATTCGAAGTCAACTACTAACTTAGGAAACAATTCCAAATAAAGTTATTGTTAAGGTCCTAGTTATTCGAAGTAAACTACTAACTTAGGAAATAATTCCAAATAAAGTTATTGTTAAGGTCCTAATTATTCGAAGTAAACTACTAACTTAGGAAATAATTCCAAATAAAGTTATTGTTAAGGTCCTAGTTATTGATTTGATTCGATTTTTTTCTTTCTTTAGATATGTGCATATTGACGTAACCACTGATTTCTCGAGTTTGATTCACCTTCTTCATACCCCCCCCCCCCAGTGGCACAGCGGTATGTCTGCGGACTTACAACGCTAGAAACCGGGTTTTGATACCCGTGGTGGACAGAGCACAGATAGCACGTTGTGTAGCTTCGTGCTTAACTTCAAACAAACAAATACTTCTTTATGAGAAAATGTTGTTATTATTATTACTAGCTTACGCAGTTGTTGTTGTTGTTGTAGAGAAACATACCTCGCTGATGTTGAGAGTGTAGGGACTTCCTATAAATCTGGGGCCATTATCGTTGGCATCTGTGACGATAATACGAACTGGAATGATAATACTCTGAAAAAAAACAACAACAACGAAGTTTGGAGGAGGATACTGTCTTCAGTAGAATAAAATAATATATCTTATTATTCAAGTATCAGTTTGAAGGAAGATACTGTCTTCAGTTGGAAAAAAATATTTTAATTTTTTAAATATATTTTATGTTATATAG
The DNA here is from genome assembly GCF_000517525.1 of Limulus polyphemus. Lineage (NCBI taxonomy): Eukaryota > Metazoa > Arthropoda > Merostomata > Xiphosura > Limulidae > Limulus > Limulus polyphemus. The sequence goes on from NW_013669427.1 coordinate 10,302, forward strand.
TTATATGTTATATATATATTTTAATGTTAAAATATCAGTTAAATTATTAGTTTGCAGCCAAATTCACGATTCATGTTTGCACGTTTTTCTGATGAGCTAAAACATAAAGCTTTGGTTATCATATAACTAGATTAGGGAAGGAAGGAATAGCAATGAATACTACAATATACTATCCGTAAATATATTTGTATCTGATGTACTTATATAAAAAAGCAAATTGATTGTGTCAATAAGAACTTGATTTAAATCAGAGAGGAAAAAAGTGAGTTGAACAACCTTGTCATCATAGATAGCTTTTTACTCCTTCTCCCTAAACGCACTGAGTTATTGAGTAAAAATGTCCCTAAATAACTAAGATACTTTAACTCTACAATTATCTCTTAAAGGTTTAATATTCTTGTAGAAATATGAGTAATAATATCTTAAAGGTTTAATATTCTTGTAGAAATATGAGTAATAATATCTTAAAGGTTTAATATTCTTGTAGAAATATGAGTAATAATATTTTAAAGGTTTAATATTCTTGTAGAAATATGATTAATAATATCTTAAAGGTTTAATATTCTTGTAGAAATATGAGTAATAATATCTTAAAGGTTTAATATTCTTGTAGAAATCTGAGTAATAATATCTTCAACTTATTAAAAATACGTCAACAAGTTAACTTAACTCTGTAGAGCTGTATTACATTTGACATTTTCTTTCCTCTTTTTGCACGTACATATAATGGATAGTAGGTTATACTTTATTTTATACAGCATACAAAAGGGGTTCCGTATCTCAGCTGTCAGATCACTTACCGGGTCCTCCACCCCAGTTTTTGAGCAACTGACGTCCACACTAATGGTCTGAACACCCTCCAATCCTTCCTTGTCTAGTTTCTGTCTGAGGATAAGGTTTTTAGTGTAAGGTTCGATAGAAATTGGAAGATTGTCACCGTCCAGAGACAACACTATGTCACCATCGTTACCAGCATTTCCGTTAACCTGTATCCTACCGAGGATGGAATCTGGGGGGGGGGGAGTAATAGAATAAAAAAAAGAACACTTAAAATTAATCACATCTTATAACTTACCGAATCCATCTATAGCAAGACTTTTCGTTAGTTTATTCATTATCTATTGGACATAGTAACTTTACTAACTTAAGTCATTTAAATACAAGATATTGAGATATATAATGTCAATTAGCAAACTTATAGTTGTAAGTAGATTTTATACTGAAAGATGTTTGCACGTTTTTTTTTTTTTGAGATGTACTTTGGAGGGAAAATTATTATCATACACATCAATAAAAATATAATATAACATATCATCTGCCGTCTTTCATAATATAATATAACATATCATCTGTCCGCCTTTCAGTGTCGCTTTAAAAACTCATTTTATTTTGCAACTTATTCAACTTCGATCTGAATATGTTACGCACATATCAAGAGTAATCTTTCGCTTTTAATTTCCTGCTTTATCACCAGGTGGACTAAAAATTTTTACTTGCAACTAGGCCAAAGACTAACTGTCTATATATTCAGCCCAAGTATTTTCTATAGATGGTAACTGAATAGACTCATAACCAAAGTTAGTTACAGCCATCTCGAAATAGAGGTATACGTTAACAGAAAGTTACAGTTAGAAAAACAAATACATATCAAATAAAAGATATTTACCAACAGGTAGCGCTTCGTTTATGGTGAATATTTCAGATGAACCTCCACTTGTCAAGTAACATCGATTATCTGTAAGGGTTAAAATAAAGTCACTTAACTATTCATTTTATAAGCATTTAAAATGCATTTAAGTTGGTAGGCAAAAACTACAGGGTATTTAATCTATTTTATTGAATAGTTTTAAGTTCTTAACGAATTTATTAACTGTAATAAGCCATTCGTCACGCCCGGCATGGCTAGGTGGTTAAATAGCTCGACTCGTAATCTGAGGGTCGCGGGTTCGAATCCCCCTCCCACCAAACATGCTCGCCTTTTCAGCCGTGAGGGCGTTATAATGTTACGATCAATCCCACTATTCGTTGGTAAAAGAGTAGCCCAAGAGTTGGCGGTGGGTGGTGATGACTAGTCTTACACTGCACGGGGAGATAGCTCTCGTGTTGCTTTGCGCGAAATTCAAAACAAACAAACAAACCATACATCACTTCATTGTTTAGAACCCCCAGCACATTCTTGTTAAAGATATATGCCCAGAACACATTATTGTTAGCCATATGAACCCATAACACATTCTTGTTAGCCATATGAACCCATAACACATTCTTGTTAGCCATATGAACCCATAACACATTATTGTTAGCCATATGAACCCAGAACACATTATTGTTAGCCATATGAACCCAGAACACATTATTGTTAGCCATATGAACCCATAACACATTCTTGTTAGCCATATGAACCCATAACACATTATTGTTAGCCATATGAACCCATAACACATTATTGTTAGCCATATGAACCCATAACACATTCTTGTTAGCCATATGGAAGTAAGTATAAATACAAACATTTAAATTTAGATACCTTAACTTATGTTAATACGCATGAGCGCATTTATTTGATATGCCATACGTCAGTCTTTTTTGTTGTTGGCAGCACGTGGAGGAACGTATCATGAAAATATAACTTCAATTTGTCGCTCAGAATTATTTTGCTTTATAAACACAAATTGTATCTTATTTGTTTGTTCTATGCACGATGTTTCATCTTTCAGGGCTTTATTTTAAAGGTCGTCTAGATACGAGCAGAATAAACAAGAATGTAAAAAGGATTTAAAGAAAACAAGATAATTAAAAATTGTGAATTTAAAAGGGGTGAAGAGGGTTCGTCAAAAAAGTACAGAAACAAGTTGAATCATAATGCAAATATTATAATTTCAAGCCTACAACTAGGAACTCTACTCTATGTACTTTTTTTACGATCCCTATTCTCCTTTTAAAATTAACAATTCTTAATTATCTTATTTCTTAAGTTTTTGTTGCCCATTTATGGAGAATAAATTTTAAGTTACACACGTGCATATGCATTCAGTTGAATGTTACATGTTTTTCAACAGTTTACTACTGCATTGGCTTTTTTGTTTTCCCACCCAACCTTCATTTCCTGAGCCAGGTGGTTTTGTGCCTGAAGTTTCGTGTAAACACGCGTTTAACAAGCGTCGAATACAAAGGAAGCCACTTACAAAAACATCGCATATATCATGTATTTACAGCCACGTAAATCAACTTTAAATGGAAAATAATCGACTTTTAAAATAGATCATAGACAATCACAGCGTTTTGTATAGTATATATGTCTATGTTTTTGTGGCAAAATACCCTGCCCATTTTGCTGTAGGCTTGTGAAACAAAAATATAAATAATAATAAAATACGTACTCACAATTTCATTGAAGTATGAAAACCAGTAGAACAAATCACCACTGAGAAGGATAGAGAAATTTACTATGGCAACCGTCTACTGTTCGAAAACTCACTGAAATAGTTGCAAAAACAACGTAGGGACAAAGTACAACAACGAACTCGAGAAATGATGAATCCTCAACGTGGCAGCTTCCAATTAATGCGCTATAAGTTGCATAAATTATTTTCCAATTAGCGTGCATTAGTAAAACACCGGATTTTTTCAATGACGGAAAGTGAAGGACTTACCGAAATTCTTCAGGACGAAAAAACGAAGGCGCTTGAATTAATTTTAAAACTACCCTATGACTTACTCAATACAGCATTTATAACTATTGTCCAGGTTTCATTAAAATATTCATAGCCGCTTTTTCTGTAGTGGCTTGTAAAACTGTAATCAATACTATTAAAGCCGGACACACTGTTATAAATATACACATTGTTTACTTTAATAAAATGAAGCTTTCTGACTAGTATAATGGTGCTTAAATGCCTTCTACATTTCTACGATGCATGAATGGCTTTGAAGAACTTATGTTGATAGCGAAGAAGAGGGTGGAAATCTCGACTTTCAAGAATCAACTTAAAAATAGCCCTACAACCTTCGGAGGAGTTTGTTTAGTAGCTGTGCATAGATTTTGGCGCAGTATACCTAGCTGTTTTTGCTGTAGGCTTCGGTGTTTGAATGGCTTCGAAGAGAAACTTGGCCAGTATCGATTAAAAAGAAACTGATAAAATCTCTTTTTCTCTTTCAAGAATCAATATAAAAATTGCCCTATAACCTGTGCAGGAGCTTTTTAGTAGGTTTGCCCAGGATTGAATAAACTATTCATAGCCGTTTTTTCTGTAAGCTTGTGAAACAACAATAAAAAGAAGAACAAATGGATGAATTTTGTCTAACAACCGGAAAATCAATTATTTTGCTATTATCAATATTTTAGCGACCTTAGCCATTGAAATAGAATGTCCTGAGTGTTGTTTGAAGAACAAGTCTTTTTTTTAATGTGGTTCTTGCCAGTATGTTCTATTACAATTTTTGAGAAATTCCTAGGCGATCCCTATTATGAACCACTATCGTGGTTCATGATAAACTGTTTCTGCTTATACAAATAGTTTCCAAAATTATTTTCAAATGTATTTGTGTTTTGGTTCACAAATTGAATCTATATATATCTTAAATTTGGGTACAATAAACAAGGTTGTTATCTTAAAATAGATTGTAATATGCACAATTCAGCTTAAAAAGCCACTAAAGCCTGGCATGGCCTGAGGGTTAAGGCGCTCCACTCGCAAGATGAGGGTCGAGGTTTCGATTCTCCGTCACCGAACAAGCTTACCCTTTCAATTTTTAGTAAATGAGTAGCCCAAGAGTTGGTTGTGTCAACTAACTACATTCCATCTAGTCTATCACTGCTAAATTAGGGACAGCTAGTACAGACAGTCCTTATGTAGTTCTGCGCGAAATTCAAACCAAACCAAAAAAAACTAAAAATATTTTTAAAAGAACGAACTGTGTAATAAATAAAACTTAACATTATTAAAATGTAATCTTTTGTAAAATATTTCTTTAAAGTCCTACAGATTTCATAGCTTAAAAATGATTATCTGTTGTATTTTGTAACTTGAATAAAAATGTTTATCAATAAAAACAAATAGCCCTTATTCGCGTTTTATCCTTGCACTATTTCAGAAATGATTATTTCTACACAAAAGTTAACATTTCGATAATAGTAACCTCTTTATTATCTTGGTGTAAGAAGATGTAATCCTGTCTCTTACACTCCATCATTTGTGTTAATTGAAGCCACATTTTGGTTTCTTAAGGCTACACACGAGATGGGAAAGATTTGATGGGCCTCATAGAGAAAAAAACGATTGTTTGTTTGAAGTTAAGCACAAAGCTACATAATGGGGTATCTGTGCTCTGCCCACTACGGGTATCGAAACCCGGTTTCTAGCGTTGCAAGTCCGCAGACATACCGCTGTGCCACTAGGGACGAGAGAGAGATATAACGAAATTTCGCCATGTAACATTCAGTCAAAATAAATACATTTAGTTTTTTTGTGTGTTGTTAAGCACAAAACTACACAAAGGACTACATGTGCTTTATCAAGAAACAGTATCGAAACTCAAATTGTATCGTTATAAGACCTTAGAATCACCGCTGAGCCACCAGGGAACAAATAATTATCTGAATTTCCAGAAATTCTTTCTAATAAGATCGTTTTTTTCCTATTGGAAAATAATTAAAAATACATTTTTATTAGTTATGGTTTTGAAAAAAAAACACAAGAAAGTTTGTTTTACTTCACACTTAACGTTGAATTTTTTTAAAATTGTAAACACAAACCTTTAGTGATAAAATACTAATTATTTTTTTAATTAAAATCTGTAATTAAAGATATGTTCAAGTTTCCACTTATTAAAGAGTACTAGACATTGTATGATATAAGCGTGAATTACACGAAATTTACAGACAGTATTGATAGACGATACCTATCCCTACCTCCAGCGGCTCAGAGCTAATAACACTAAAAAATTCGGGTTCGATACCCGTGGTGGGTACAGCATAGATAACCCATTATGTAGTTTTGTGTTTTAAAAAAACAGATGCCACAATTACATTAGCCAATCTAAATTAAACAGAAGTTTCGAAAGTGTATACAATATAACTAAAGAAAAACAAAATGGCGAACTAACGGAAAACATACTCTTGAACCGGATCACTACCTTTCAGATATGACCTTAAATATCATGTGTTCACAATTATTAAGTGTTCATGCGTACACTCGTGTGTGAGACGTAGTTCTGTTCAGTCGATGTTTCTCAAGCAGGCATTAAGTTGGTTATATACACCTGAATGATCACGTGCCCATGAACTGGCCAAAAGTTTAATTAAATATCAAAATGGTACTGTCCGTTTGAATAGATATATCCTAAACAAAAAAGATTAAGTAAACAAAACTCGAGATTAAATTAGCACTGCCCTCCAACCGTGAGAAGAAGTCATACTTTGTTCTGTGAGGAACTTGTGAAAACCAGTAACAATTTAGATTCACATAATATAGGTTTCTGTCGGATTGCGACCATTTCAAGAAAAAAAAAAGGTTGAATTGTTTGGGAATACGTTTAATTAAACCAACGCCTCTTAGACCCCGTGGTCTTCAGGCTACACAGGACTGAAATAAAAATAAAATGTGCTAACACATCTTTAGAATCCTTCCAAACAAAACAGTATAAAAACTGGTTTAATAACGTTATTCAAGTTCCGGTAACAGTAATATATATATACACGATTTAATAAAGATTCTTAGCGTATTCGAACAATAGCATTAGGTCGTCAAGAAATTACTGTCGCTTTTTTTTAGATGACAAAACCCGAATCACTTATATATCAAATCAAAACATTTATTAAATAAATTCTCAATTCTTATCGATGATGCTTTTGCATCTTACAATCAGGTTGTTAATGTACTGATTAATAAATCACGTGGCTTTGAAGCAAAACACATGTCGATGTCCTCTTTAACACCTTCCACACTTGCATATGTTTTCCC
>NW_013669427.1:18263-23747 GCF_000517525.1 Limulus polyphemus
GGAGTCGGAAGTGGTTTTTGTCTAGAACTGAGCTATGTTTTTGGCGTTTAATATTCGCATAAAGAATCCATTTTTCACCACCGGTGACAATTCTGTCCAAAAATGGTTCACGCGCATTACGCGCCAGAAGAGACGAGGCAACGTTCACACGTTGGAAACGATGATCATCGGAGAGTTCGTGAGGCACCCAAACATCTTCTTTATGGAGTTTTCCCATATTCCTTAGATGTTTACGTAATGTTTCATGAGAAATATGCAAGTTCAGGGCCATTTTACGAATGTCTTGCCTTGGGTTAGACCTAACAAGCGTCTTCAGAGCATCAATATCAATTCCAGCATGTCGGCCCCTGCCATCACAATTTTTAAGGCTAAAGTCACCTGAATGAAATTTGCTGAACCATTGTTGACACTTACGAACATTCAAAACATCTCGATAAAATTCTTTGATATTCTTTGTGGCGTTGTTTCCCTTCTTTTATTCAATCAGCATTACATGCCGAATGTATGTCTCGTCGCGTGCCATCACTATAAGGGATTAGAGTATACTAAACTTTTCACATTATATAGGGTACACTAACGTGACGTTTAGGCGGTTCGTTTAGCTATTATACGTGATGTACGTTTTTTGGGGAGGGGTTAATTTAAAGTCTTCCATAACGCGACATTAATTTCTTGACGACGTAACAGAATGAATACTATACATCAGTACAGAGCAGTAATTCTTAGTGGATATACCTAGTAAGACCATGTAAAACGGGAATCTATAGTCAACAGAAGTTGTCACCAGAGGGCGCTATCTGGCACTGTGGCTAAAGCCTGTGACACCGTGACGTGCATCCTTAGGTTGACTTAATAGCTAGCTAAATGAACCTATGCACTATTTGAAACGGCTACATGTTGTCACACATAACTCTTATGAAGCTTTATACGAAGATTCTAAAACGAACAGACAAAAAAATCTATATTAACTGACAAGAAGCGTGCCTAACGCAGGCGTCACTACATATGAAAGCGATCCGAGAGGTTTAAACTTTCACTTTGAATTATTTTGAAAGGTGTTATTGTGAAAGCATGATAGGTATACATGCATAGCTGTGTGTCTGCAAATAAAAAAAAAAGTACAATTCTTGATATAGGATGAAACAGGTAGATTCGTACTATCCATTGTATTAAATAAAATTTAAATATAATTTTCCAGTTACTTCTGGCGACTTCCTTATTATATATTTCTCTCGGGGCGGCTTTGTATCATGTCATGTAACACAAAAAGGAAGTGGAATGTAGTTTTTGGACTACCTTATAAGTAACAAAGTGTCCAAACATTTATTTTTTTCCCCCATTTTTAAAGCTTGTGAGAAATGTTCCACTTTTATACGCTGCTGCCAACGCCCACGTTTACAACTATCGACCATTATATACATCAACTCAGAATCACGACTGTTCCATTTTCACGAAGGCTGAATATTTATATACATGCACAGATGTCAAGAGGTGATCTTATCGTTTTTCTTAGAACACACTAGGTGGAGCTGGTGCTATGTTGTTGTTTTTTTATGGTAAAGATTGTCAGAAGAAGGCGGAAGATATATTTCTGTACTGGTTATGAAAAATATAATATGAACGAAAAGGATAACACAGATATTTTAACAATGTTTCGTGGTTGCTAAATTCAGGTGCACAGGAAAGAACGATACTAATTATGTTTAAAAATAGATACAATTTCTTAACGGTAAGATGTAGCAGTAAAATACATGATAGGCTGGTCTACAAGCACAATAACTATCACGAAGAAAACTTACACTTTTAGCTGGTTTTTGTAATTATCACAAGGGAAAAAACTGATCTTAAGACAATGTTGAAGATCCTGAATTAACTGTTACAACCACATTCAGATTCGTAGTGCTACAGTGGTGTTAGCCTAGTTTTAATCGATATAACCGTATAGATACGCAGCAATATAATGAGATTTGGCCTGATTTAACTGTAAGATCCTGTATTAACTATTATATATATAGGCCTGTAGTAGAATCAATTTTGACCATGCTTAACTGTTACAATCATATAGATCCGCAGTGTTATATTGAATTTTGGCCTGGTTTAACTGTAATAGCCGTACGGTAATACAGAGTTTTAATGGATTTTGCCCTGTATTAATTGTTCCAACCCTATATATCCGTAGTATTATAATGAGGTTAAGCCTGATTCAACTGTAAGGTTCTGTACCAACTGTTATAGCTATATAGATCCGTTTGGCCCTGAAGAAGAAAGGTCCACCTTCCAAAAAGCGCTCGGGTTATAGGATTTTAATTCATTTCCATCAAGACTTCTTGAACCTACGTGTTTTTCTAACATCATATACTGGAACCGTAGTATTAAAAAGAGGTTTGACCTGGTTTAACTGCCAACGAATAGCCCAGCAGGTTTGTAACAGAACGTCAACCTTTGATGATATGCCGTGTAAGAATTGTCTGAAGTCGACCTTCTATAACAAACAGAAAAGACAAACAATGTAAAAATAAAAACCACGATTCGGACATGCAGGCCTACTCGTGTGAAACGTTGTAGTGTCGTAAAATTTCCACACAACCTGTAGTAAGGATTTTTTTTTTTTTTTAAACTAGCTTTTGAGGGTTTAACACGCAGGTTTTCAAGGAAGAAACTACAAACTATAGCTCGTATAATTATATATGTGGCTATAAACCTGTTTGTTTCGAAACAATAATTCAATTGTGATATAATACAGAAAACAGCAGAAGTACTTTTTTCTGACATTTCTTAATTATTTTTATTTTGGTTCCTCGAGTTTGAGTTTTATGTGATAAGCTCCTCTGAATCTTTCCTTTGTTTGTTTGAAGTTGAGCACAAAGCTACGCGATGGGCTATCTGTTCTCTACCCACCTCGGCTATCGAAACCCGGTTTCTAGCGTTGTAAGCTCGCAGACATACCGCTGTGCCACTAAGGGGCTCGAATCTTTTGATACATCACAAGGAGCTTTATTTCAAATATTGTATTGCGTTAAGATGGTTTTATATTGAGGGTGAAAATAATTTAAATAAACGTGCTGGGAAAAGTACATGTTTCAACGACCAAACTAATACCTTACATATGCGTTCAAAGTTATATATAGAACAGAATAAGGTCTGGGTGTGTTAGCCATAAATAAATTAGTATGCATTTACTTTCTTTACCTAAGCAGAGAAATAATGGACTAATTTTCGTTTTAGGTCCTCCAGAAGCATTGCTAATTGCTTTCAAAATTGGAACAGGATGACAAAGATTATACTATTTACAGCTTCTACTTATCCTAGTTACTCTAAGAATCTGAACGTTAGACGGTTTGAGATGTAAAAGTTAAAAAGTTAGCTTACATATTTGTACGATTGTTTGTTCGATAATTTGGGCTGTAAAATATAACAGTTAACTTATCTGTAAACTTGTTTGTTCGACGGTTTAAGATGTAAAAGTTAAAAAGCTAGCTTACATGTTTGTACGGTTATTTGTTCGATAATTTGGGCTGTAAAAGATAACAGTTAACTTATCTGTAAACTTGTTTGTTCGACGGTTTGAGATGTAAAAGTTAAAAAGTTAGCTTACATGTTTGTACGATTGTTTGTTCGATAATTTGGGCTGTAAAATATAACAGTTAACTTATTTGTAAACTTGTTTGTTCGACCGTTTGAGCCGTAAAATTAAGAGATACTTTAGTTGTTTGTTAGACAGTTTGAGCCGTAAAATTAAGAGATACTTTAGTTGTTTGTTAGACAGTTTGAGCCGTAAAATTAAGAGATACTTTAGTTGTTTGTTAGACAGTTTGCGCAGTAAAATTAAGAGATACTTTAGTTGTTTGTTAGACAGTTTGAGCCGTAAAATTAAGAGATACTTTAGTTGTTTGTTAGACAGTTTGAGCCGTAAAATTTAATAGTTAAAATTAATTATAGTTGTCTATAAGGTAGTTTGTTAGACGGTTTACGAAATCCAAAACACACGATATAGTTGTAATATTCCAGATTCATCGGGATGAATTTAAACATAACATTCACTCAGCTTGAATATATAATTATATATATACAAGTTTTGGGTTATCAGAAGTATATATATATATACATACAATTTTTGGGTTATCAGAAGTATATTTTATCGACTTTCTATGCACCTTGTGTATGGAGACAAAGTTAAGAGAGAAATCTGGACAACTCAACTAGATTTATTATGATTAAGTTATTGAATAACATCATAACCCTATAATTCGGGCTAATTCTACACCGTACACTCTCCTATCATCATCATCATGCCCAAGCCTCAAGTGTGTATATTATATATATACACACTACACACACACACACACATACACGTACGTATATATATATTTATACCCATACATACACATGTATTTCCTAAGTAAAAACACACTCTATAAATTATTCTGTATGATCATTCGTTTTTGAATGATTCTGTAGAGCATTATGTTAGATCTACATTCCAGGATGTGTTGTTGCTAGGTTACATTTTCTAGTGAACCATAAATAATATATTAACTTTGTCAGACTGGGCAAGTATAAGTTAACTAGCGAAGGTAAAATGTCATATCAGGGTTCTGCTCTGTAAACTCTAAGCCAATTCAAATACGTAGTTAAATAGTTTAGGGCCATGGATGTGTTATAAGAGTAACGGTCAGAACTCATTATTTGGCTGGAGTAGCTCACGCATTTGCGGTAGGTGTTGCTATGGAGCGGCTAGCACAAATAGCATATGTGTAGTTTTGCGCGAATATGCGAAACGAACAAACAAACAATCCAAGCTTTTACAGCCAATAAGTACTTATGGGTCGCCGTTTTCTCAAATAATTTTAATTTCCTGATCAAGATATTTTATACTAATTTGAATCAGAAGTGCTTCTCGATTTTTCGAGCGTTTTCTTGCTCGTACGACGAACTAGGTATTCACCCAAGCTCTAACGTACTGAATCTAACACCAAAGCCGTACATGTTCTAAAATTAAACATTATCAACTAAAAGTACAAACTGCTTTATCGGTTTCAATTTCGAAACATTTATTCAGTAAGTATACGTATACAACATATCCGAAACATTCGCTTTACTTTTTGCAAATCTGGTTCTCGTAAAGGATCGACTATAAAAAAATCTTTGTTTGTTACGGAATTTGTTAATCCGGGGTAAGGCAGCTAGTCAACAGAACACACCGCCAACTCTTAGGCTTCTTTAATCGAATAGTGAGATTTGATCACTTACTCTTATAACCCTAAAATGTGAAGTGTGTGTTTGCGACTCTCGAATTCGTGTTTCTGTTCGTTCACGACTGTTAAACATAATTCAATATAATATCTAGATATAAAACGCAAAAAACTTGGAAAAAGTTATAAATCGCAGTTAAAAACACAAAACATATCGTATTGCATAAATAACTACAAACACGAAATTTTTGAAAAGTTTTTTTTTTTTTTGGTGTACATAACTTGAAGATAG
>NW_013669427.1:24651-29490 GCF_000517525.1 Limulus polyphemus
TATTACTGCAAAATAAAGGAGAGCTCCTTAACCACCTGGCCATGCTGGACCTCTAGCGGTTATTACTGCAAAATAAAGGAGAGCTCCTTAACCACCTGGCCATGCTGGACCTGTAGCGGTTATTACTGCAAAAAAGGTAACAAAAACATATTGTAGTGTAATAACAACTACAAACACACTTTTCGTAGTAGTCATTACTGCCAAAAACATAAAGACTTTCGTAGTGTGATCACAACTAAAAACAAACTTTTCGTAGTGGTCATTACTGCTAAAAACATAAAGACTTTCGTAGTGTGATCACAACTAAAAACGCACTTTTCGTAGTGGCTATTACTGCTAAAAACATAAAGACTTTTCGTAGTGTGATCACATCGAAAACAAATTTTTCGTAGTGGTTATTACTGCTAAAAACATAAAGACTTTTCGTAGTGTGATCACATCGAAAACAAACTTTTCGTAGTGGTTATTACTGCTAAAAACATAAAGACTTTTCGTAGTGTGATCACATCGAAAACAAACTTTTCGTAGTGGTTATTACTGCTAAAAACACAACACATATTGTAGTGTAATAACAACTACAAATGCTCAACGCTTCGTAGTTATGATCACAACTAAAAACACAAAAATGTTCGTAGTTTTGATCACAGAAAAGAACACTAAATTTGTCGTAGTGTGATCACAACTAAAAAGACCAAAAGGTTCGTAATGTTGATTGCGACTAAAAACACAAAACTTATTGTAATATAAATCACAACAACTACAAAAATGTTTCGTGAGTTTGATCACAACAAGGATTACTAAATTTATCGTAGTAGTGTTCACAGCTAAAAAGACAAAAACATTTCATAATGTTGGTCATAAACAAAAACACAAAACGTATTGTAATATATATCACAACAACCACTTAATTTCATGAAATTTTACTACAGCTATAAACACCAAACTTGTCGTTGTGTTGGTTACAACTAAAAAACAAAAACACGACGCCCTTTCATAGCATTGTTTACAAGTTTGAATAATAAGAGGTGTTTTGAGATGCCTCCGATGTTAATGAAAATTAGTCTTAAATGATCTGAGTTAAGAATACAAGTGTATGTTTGCAGTTTAAAAACTGTTTCTTTTCGACCAAAATTTCACTTTTTAATGAATCGGGAATTGTGGTATTTCTCGGTAAAAACTTGGCAGATTGCTTGTGATTAGTTTGTTTGATTTTGAATTTCGCGCAAAGCTACACGAGGGCTATCTGCGCTAGCCGTCCCTAATTTAGCAGTGTAAGACTAGAGGGAAGGCAGCTAGTCATCCCCACCCACCGCCAACTCTTGGGCTACTCTTTTACCAACGAATAATGGGATTGAGCGGCACATTATAACGCCCCCACGGCTGAAAGGGCGAGCATGTTTGGTGGGACGGGGATTCGAACCCGCGACCCACAGATTGCGAGTCGAGTGCCTTAACCACCTGGTTGAAGGAGAAGCCTACAACTGTGTTCTAGAACACACATGGCAACACGTTCATAAAACATTATGGAAGAAAAATAGCCAGAACACCGGTTTTATGCTCCAGTTTGTTTATACACAGTCTGACAATCCGAACCACGACAAGGGATGCTATACAATATATCATTAGTTGTATCTCAGTCCATCAGTTATTACTATTATTTTACCGTGTGATTGTCAATGCTTTCCACTTATACACGTGACACGATCACGGACTAATCTAGAGACTTTGAACTAACAACAGATCTTTCATGCTTGGAATATTCTGACTCAGAGTAATGACCACAGGTACTTCTTACAGCTTCGTTTTAACAGCCCCACATAAAACAGAAACGAGAATGCATGCGACGTATGTACCACAAAATTGGAGGTTGAGAAACTTTATCGAAGAGTTTCATTATCTTTGTTATTGGAGCATAAGTTATTGTTATTATACTGCCTGCATTATCTTATAAGGGGTGGTTGTCATAAAAAACATGGAAACAATGAGCGATGCAATTTTACCGTGAAAAAAAGTTTTTTTTAGACGAGAGGCTTATTTACGTGAAATTCACGTATAATTTCGTGGCTTTTCAGTGGTTTTGGGGGTTGTAAAGTTCCGATTTAACAGTTTATTTTCTATTCCTGTTTTATAAGAATGCTGGGTTCATGCTCTGTTTTTCACCCAATGTTGACACACTTCTTTTCATTCAGTATGGTTGTGTGTGATAATTTCCATACCAGACCAAGTCACGTTTAACGCAATTGTTTAGTGTGTGTATTAAAACTGTTGAAGAACCATAGAACGATTGACACCCAATAAGACGCATCGTGCCGTTAATAACGTGAAGTCCGAAATAGCTTTATTTCTTTATTACTTACAGCAGCAAAAAATGTCGTATAACGTGATAATCCGATTGATCTAACAAAAAAGTAGTTACGTCGTAAAACCTTTTTTTTATTTAGTTACATAGTAATAAGTTATCACCGTAGATATTCGTGGTTCGTTATTAATAATACATTTGTATAATTCATACAAAAAGAGTACTATATGTTTCATACAAAAAGAGTACTATATGTTCAATATTCTATTCCTCATTCTTTTATTTTTTGTAATTCGTCATTTATTCATCTTGGATATTTTTCACCCTAATCCAATTTTAATAAGAAAAAAGGTATCCTCTTTAGAACTGTATGTTTATCAATTGCTCTCATTGGTTGAATGCTATTAATTCTAGTGTGATTTTTAACCAAAGAAGGTTATTTTCTTTAGAACTGTATCTTAATAGTATTTTTTTTTTCATTAGTTCAAAGCTTCTCCCCCTCAGTCTTATTTAGGGCCTAAATAAATTGAATGCCTTTCAGGCTATTTTTCTTATTTAAAGCTATCTTTCTAGAATGTTCCATCACTAACACAATTTTCTTTCTTTGCGTCTCTTGCTAAGCCTCCAGACGTTCATTGAGGTTCTCGACATACCTATTTAATCAGCACCGTGATATTTTGGTTTACTTTGTTCTTTAACATCAGAATCTCCATCTGTTGGACGATCTTTTTTAATTGTACTTAATTTTCAATCAACGCTTACCATGCGTTAGAAGCCACTCTCTAGCATTTCTTTAGTGCGTTTTTTTTTTTATCTAAATCTATGGTTTGCATCTGCTGAACGATGTTATACGTACGGTCCTCCGTCCATATAGTTGGTTTCCCGCTAAATGATGCTATACAAACTGTCCTCGGTCCGTATCTGTTGGTTTCCCGCTAAATAGTGCTATACAAACGGTCCTCGGTCCGTATATGCTGGTTTCCCGCTAAATGATGCTACTTGTACGATCCAATACAAACCGAGGACCGTACGTATAGCACCGTTTGGTAGGACACCAACAGATACAAACCAAGGAACGTTCAGAAGGAAAGTAACAAATACAAACCGAGGATCGTACTAATAGCACCATTCGGCAGGACACCAACAGATACAAACTACGGACAGTCCAGAAGGAAAGTAACAAATACAAACCGAGAACCGTACGTATAGCACTGTTCGACAGGACACTAACAGATACAAACCAAGGAACGTTCAGAAGGAAAGTAACAAATACAAACCGAGGATCGTACGTATAGCACCGTTTGGAGGACACCAACAGATACAAACCAAGGAACGTTCGGCAGGAAACCAACAGATACGGACCGAGTACCGTTCGTATAGCATCATTCAGAAGGAAACCAACAGGTACTGATCGAGGACCGTTTGTATAGCATCATTTAGCGGGAAACCAACAGACACGGACCGATCCTCGGTTTGTATTTGTTACTTTCCTTCTGAACGTTCCTTGGTTTGTATCTGTTGGTGTCCTGCTGGACAGTGCTATACGAATGGTTCTTGGTCTCTGTCTGCTAGTTTCCTTCTAATCTTATATCATGGCTTTTAATTGACGCAAACACTTATCTCACTTCATTGGGTTATTTTGATATTTAAAAAAAGATGTACACATGCTGGCTAATTAGTTCTCAGCCACAGTTGTCTTTAAACCAACGCTAGACCAGTTTTCCTGCTTCGTGAAGTAATTAAAATAGAATTTTGACTTTCCCTTTTGGTTCATCTTTGTATTGTTATAACCAAGGCAAGCTTTAGTGGGTAAAATGACCAGTCAATAGTGAGCCATGTTTAGTGCCCATGTAACAAGTTGAGGTCATGATATAATTGGTATAGACGTATACATATACATATATATATGTGTGTGTGTGTATATATATATATCATAAACCACGGTAGTGGTCCATAATAGGGATCGCCCATTTCTTCTTCTTCATTGTTATTTAATATAGTTCCGCCAGCCTACAGCAAAAATGGCTGTAAGTATTGTATTAGGTCGTCAAGAAATTAATGTCGCTTTTTTTTAGGTGAAAAGAATCAAACAACTTATATATCAAATCAAAACATTTATTAAATGAAATAGTTTCCATTCTTATCTATGATGCTTTTCCATCTTACAATCAGGTTGTTAATGCCCTGATTAAAGAAATCACTTGGCTTTGAAGCAAAAAACATGTCGATATCCTCTTTTAACACTTTCCAAACGTGCCACATGTGGACATGCATTGTCGAGGAGAAGAATAACACCTTTCGACTGACGAATGAAAGGCGTTTCTGATGAAGGGCTTGATTTAAACGTTCCAGTTGCTGACTAGAGATCTCTGCATTAATAATTCGCTGTAGATTGGGGAGTTCCTTTGATGTCCCACAAAATGCAAAACATCACTTTCTGCGTATGGGGTCTAGGTTTTTGGGTCGGAAGTGGTATTTGTCTAGGACTGAGCCATTGTTTTTGGCGTTTAATCCATTTTTCATCGCCGGTGACAATTCTG
>NW_013669427.1:30175-31228 GCF_000517525.1 Limulus polyphemus
CACATTATATAGGCTACACTAACGTGACGTTTAGGCGGTTCGTTTAAGTACTATACGTGATGTACGTTTTTTTTGGGGGGCAGGGTGGTTAATGAAAGTATTCCAAAACACGACATTAATTTCTTGACGACCTAATAATAAAACCTATGCAATGTTACTAAACGCATCATCGCGCATTGTGTAGGGTAGCTTTTAAGTTTATTTGATTGTTTAGTAAGTGACAGCGGCTGTATACCGTTAACACCCAATCGTTTTAATGTAGTCGTCTGTGATTTATATGAAGCCTCATAATCTACTACAAGCATATGTATATAGATGCGTGCAGGCCGTGGATGTAATTTAATGTTTATATTGCAGTCATGACACATGTACCATAGCGATTATTAACTTATTGTTACAACTGTATTGATGTCGCGTATCATGTGTTTATCTACAGGGTCCCTGACCTTTAGGACACGACGCTGCTGACAGGATCACAGTTTGTTTTTACCACTGCCTGATCGATTTCGGCCATGTTACACAAACGTCTAGGTTGTTTCCCATAACACAAATCTTTAATCCGTAATTTAAAAGATAGCACTAAGATCAATTTCGAACATCGGATCGGCAATCACGGTGATGGCTGATGGTGTTGAATTATAGCCAACACTGCGTGATTGAGAATTTTATAGATACTGCAGATAGAGTAGCCATCCTTGAAGCTGACAATAAGGAGTGACAAGAATCATGCAAGCAGGAGATGACGATTCTAACGAAAGAAAAGCTGAAATTTTGTGGATATATGTTTTATTTCAAAAAATATTTAGTTTCAGATAAAGTATGCAACAGCGACGGCCCACCAGAGTTTAGGGTCGTCACAGTAGAGGAGGGTCGTATTTTGACTCCTTTTCTAAAAGCTATAATATCTAATTAAGTCAAAATATGGATTTGAAACTTGAGGAAATAAAGTCAACACTATGTCTCAAACCTTAAGCTTGTTTTTCTTTCTTCGTCTTTTTTAAATTACAATTTTTTGATAATCTTGTATTTATATATATATATATATAGAGAGAG
>NW_013669427.1:32057-35486 GCF_000517525.1 Limulus polyphemus
TTGCCAAAATATGCTGCCTCCGGATGATTTAAACCACACAAAATATTATACAGGTTAAGCTGGAACCATGTTAACATCCATAAGTCAAACCTAGAAAGAGATAAAAATTTTGAGTTTAGAAGATACAATACTCCTCGTAAAATACTCTCTGACCCTTCAGTTCTTCTTTTTTTAAAGCTCCATTTAGAGATACACACAAATTAGAGTCAGAATTCAGAATATTAACACTACAATTGACATAGATAACTAAATAGCTACGAGTCCACGTACTGAATAACTACTCAAAGTCGGGCTTTCTATAATAACTTTGCTGATCAATGTCTCACCATTATCGGAATGATGAGTTTGAGGAAGTAATAAAAGAATATGCCACGTTGTAGCTATAGAATTATAGAAAAGAATAACTGTCTGAATAAGGACCTAGTGAATTTACTTTCTGTTTAATATAACCATCTGATATTTGTCTCAGGCCCTCCAGTGGCACAGCGGTATGTCTGCGGGCTTGCAACGCTAGAAACCGGGTTTCGATACCCGTGGTGGGCAGAGCACAGATAGCCCTTGCGTAGCTTTGTGCATAATTAAGATAAACAATATTTGTCTCATACACTCTAGAAATAAATTCCACAAGTCTAATGATTCTGTTAACTTTGGAATTCCTCTGGGGTAAATAGAATTCAGGGTTCGATACTTGCAGTGGCTACATCACAACAAACAAACAAAAATTTGTATTATTCCCAAACCCAAAACTTTCTTCTCCGATGCAAGTATTCGCTTGAATGAAAAGTAATTTTTTGCATAAAATATAATCTCATTGTTGTGACCTGTTTCATAGCCTAATCCAATTACTTTTAACTTGTCTTGGTGTGTTCCTACATCTCAGGGACTAGATCGCTCCAAGCTTAAGTTAAATAGGGCAGACTTTAGCCTCTTGGTGAAGTCCTGGATTTTGGAACTGGCGAACCGCGTTTGAATCCCTGCGATACCAAAACTATTCCCCGCATTTGAAGTTGTGGGTGCATTGTAAGATGGACAAACAATCCCTTAACGTGGCTGGTGGATGGCAGGGTGCTGCTGACTAATTGCCTTCCATCTGATCAGTAAGCAATATAAGCGACTGCGGCATATAGCCGTAGGAGCTTAGCCATAAGTACAAAACACATATCCAAATTAAGTTAAATAGCTGAAGACAAGAAAGTCATGTTCGACAAACAAAGTCACAAAAATTTTCAAGTCGACAAACAAAGTAGATAAAATCACGAAAATTTTCAAGTCGACAAACAAAGTAGATAAAATCACGAAAATTTTGCAAGTCGACAAACAAAGTAGATAAAATCACGAAAAATTTTCAAGTCGACAAATAAAGTAGATAAAATCACGAAAATTTTCAAGTCGACAACAAAGTAGATAAAATCACGAAAATTTTCAAGTCGACAAACAAGTAGATAAAATCACGAAAATTTTCAAGTCGACAAACAAGTCAGGAAATTTTTCAAATCTTGTCTAAACATAAATACAACAATAGCGTTAAGCTGTGACATGTTTTATATGCGCAAAAAATAAAAGTAAAAAAAAAAGGCTTTGGACGATTTTTTCCCTGTAAAATAACTATGCAATTATAAGAACAAATGGAACTCGTAAATTTTTCTTAACGTCACTAAAAATAGGCTGAATTTAAAAAAAAAAAAAAAGAATCGCGTAATACAACCTAGAGTATTGATAATATAAATAGCTACATTGAAAACAAAACTTACAAAACCTTTTGGATCAACGTCTCCTGCACTTACAATTATATAGAAGTAGTACATCCAAATTCAGATCGATAAGACTCGAACCTTGATGTCTGCAGGGATTTTTAAAACCCAAAAACAGGAAGTGTTTCCGATCTCTGAGACTGAAAGCTAACCTTTCTGATTGAAAACTATCGAATCTTGCATGAATGAACAAGTAATAAACTGAAGCTAAATAAACTAAACCGACAGGGGGCGTGTCATATTGCTTGGTCACGTGAGTTAACTAAAAGTCTCTATTTTTTAAGTAAACAAAGGTGAGAAACTTCTGACCAATTAAACTGTATATCCTTTCCAATCGTCATAGAAAAGTCTGTGCTTATCGCTCCAACAAGATTTGAAACGTAGATGATCCAAACGATTTATAAAATTAACGTAACACATCCCACACTATCTCCTTCAGTATAAGGATTCGTACAACACATAGAGGAAAGCCTCATAAGTTTTCACAATTATGGTTTTAATTGCTGGTTGACCGGATAATATCTTCCTTTGGTTGATTTTTCCTGTTGTTTGTGACGAATTTTCCCACAGCATACTAGAAGTAAACTTCGGTGAGCTTATCACACCATGTTTCAATCTTGTGCATGAATTCACTAACTCTATGGCTTCAAATCAGACAGCCATCGATCACAGTAAGAGTTATTCACTCGTTCACGTGGGAAGTTTTTTTCGGAAACTCGGCTTCATCTAAATACCGCCTGAAAGTCCTTTTGATAAATTTGTATCCTGGCCGTTATCGCTTCGTTCAAAGTTTCGTCGCAACGCTCAGGATGTGAGATTTAAAAAAAGAATTATACTTAAATAAAATGCAATGTGAAATCATGTACATTAAGAACTTCAAATAAGCTTAGAATAAATATGTCAATACTTTATATACTGAATCAAAAATATCTACCTCCCCCCCCCAGTGGCACAGCGGCACGTCTGAGGACTTACAACGTTAGAATCCGGGTTTCGATACCCGTGGTGGACAGAGATCAGATAGACCATTGTGTAGCTTTGTGCTTAATTACAAACAAAAATATCTTTACGTTGTGCCTATTTTTGAATAGTACATAATCTTGCAGACTTGAGAATAATTTTTATAAACATTTAAAAGATGTTTATTTATTAAGCAATACTTTCCACAACCATGGTAAATAAAGGTTATCTCGAGTTAAAAGCCTATTTTCATTATTATTAGATATGTTTGAAGCTACGTAGTTTCGGTTATATTTGTTTCTTGGGAGAACAGAAGTAATCATAAAAACATTCTGAGCATTTATACGAATCACAAATATGTTTACCTCAGCCATGTGATCAACATAAGCACATGTACCTCACACACAGTTGGTCAGTACAAACATATCTACCTCACACACACTTGGTCAGTACAACCATATCTACCTCACACACACTTGGTCATCACAAACATATCTACCTCACACACAGTTGGTCAGTACAAACATATCTACTTCACACACAGTTGGTCAGTACAAACATATCTACTTCACACACAGTTGGTCAGTACAAACATATCTACTTCACACACAATTGGTCAGTACAATATATCTACTTCACACAGAATTGGTCAGTACAATATATCTACTTCACACAGAATTGGTCAGTACAAACATAGTTACCTCACACACACTTGGTC
>NW_013669427.1:35802-40914 GCF_000517525.1 Limulus polyphemus
TACCTCACACACAATTGGTCATCACAAATATATCTACCTCACACACAATTGGTCAGTACAAACATATCTACTTCACACGCAATTGGTCAGTACACACATATCTACTTCACACACACACTTGGTCAGTACACACATATCTACCTCACACACAATTGGTCATCACAAATATATCTACCTCACACACAATTGGTCAGTACAAACATATCTACTTCACACACACTTGGTCATCACAAAATCGTTTATCTCACGTATGTGGGACATTATTATAAATATTACATAAGTATAAAAGTTCCCATGTTTTAAATTGTTTGTACTTTATGTTTGAAGTAACAAGTCTTTGATGATGTGTATTTCTAAAAGTTGACATCACCAGACCTTATAAATTCTTATATCTTTACAAAATCAAACATATCCTAAAGAAAACCGCGCGACTTTGGTTCATTCACTAGTATATTTCTCTTCCAACTCACTTGAAATGGCAATTCTGAGGTAAGTATTGCACGTTTTGTTAATTACTGACGTGGGTGCTCTAATACTATATATATATATATATATATCAGATAATAATTCTAATCTCCTATGATAACTTGCATTCGCTGTACTTTTGGTTTGTTTGTAATTAAGCACAAAGCTACACAATGGGCTATCTGTGTTCTGCCCACCACGGGTATCAAAACCCGGATTCTAACGTTGTATGTTCGCAGACATACCGTTGTGCCACTGGGGGGGGGGGCTGTACTTTTGGTGAGTTTCGATTTATTTCATTACGAAGAAAAGCAGACTTTAAGTAGGTCCACGTTTATTTATTTTTTTTCTGATTTAAAGTTGATATTGTTAAAGGTACAACCGACCAGTGAACAGCATGCACGTGCATACGATACACACCCTTACCTAACAGCCTGTACCGAGTCACGACATGACATACAAAGATATATTTTATTAATTACATGAGGAGAGGCAGGGATTTCTGCAATCTTTCCTTATGAGTTAAAAGCATTTGCAATTAAAATATCATTTAGCGTGTAGATCATAAAACAAGATAGTTTGAATAAGAGGCTTAAAACCAAACTGTCTTATTAAAATTTATCTTTAACCCGTCAACCATTTACGTTTATTACGTTCTCTTGTACCGTGATGGAATAATATAGATAGATTGGTATTACAGTTCTGTACGTTTATTACGTTCTCTTGTACCGTGATGGAATAATGTAGACAGACTGGTATTACAGTTCTGTACGTTTATTACGTTCTCTTGTACCAGGGTGGAATAATGTAGATAAACTGGTATTACAGTTCTGTACGTTTGTTACGTTCTCTTGTATCGGGGTGGAATAATGTAGATAGACTGGTATTACAGTTCTGTACGTTTGTTACGTTCTCTTGTACCGTGATGGAATAATGTAGATAGATTGGTATTACAGTTCTGTACGTTTATTACGTTCTCTTGTACCGTGATGGAATAATGTAGATAGATTGGTATTACAGTTCTGTACGTTTATTACGTTCTCTTGTACCGTGATGGAATAATGTAGATAGATTGGTATTACAGTTCTGTACGTTTGTTACGTTCTCTTGTACCGTGATGGAATAATGTAGATAGATTGGTATTACAGTTCTGTACGTTTGTTACGTTCTCTTGTACCGTGATGGAATAATGTAGATAGATTGGTATTACAGAGTGCTGTATGTTTATTATGCCCCTAAATTCTAACTTTTTTGTTTTGTTTCTCCAGTATATTCGAGTCTACATTCACGAGGGATGTCGTAACTATTTCTAATCTCCGTTAGACCTTTATTATGTCTGGTGTATGTTATCTGCTATCGTATTGTATTGTAGCTTCTGAATACGTTTCATGTATTTTACAATTTTCTGTGAATGTTTTCAGCAAGACTTTTGACATAAGGGAAATACGGTTGTATGTCTGTATGTTTATTCCCGATTAATCAAGAGTTCGGAGAATCCATTATGAAGGGGGGGATGTAGTAATGTGTTTTTATTCATTTTTCTCAGTTTTTTTGGGATCGCAAAAATTCGATATCAATTCAATACTACAGGTAATCAACGACCCCCGTCTTAACACTAGTGGTTTGATTTGTAGTTTTTTTTTTGTTTTTTACGTGTATCTGAGAGTTTCATATAAACTCCCCTGAGTTACGTACCTTGGCAACCATCACGTGAAGGAATGGCAAAATCCGGAGTTTTATAACTGTTGTTTTGGGGGAGATATCTTCAAAACGGGAAAGTTACTAAATGCTAATGGTAGCGGTGAGTCCATGGCTAGGCCTTATTGCTATCTACATGTTAGAAGCAACTTGTAGATACAGAAGGTTGCAACATTCATGTCAGATCTCGTAAAACTAGAAACGTTATAAAATCAACAAGAAACTATAAAAAGAGATTTCTAATTGAACTAACAAAATTATGATTTATATTATGTGATTTTACGTTTTCCACTTCGCATACTTTTGTTAGAGAGCATCCAATGAAACTATTGTTTGAGTCGTTTCCATAGTTATGACTGGTCTGAAGGAATCTATACGTACTTGTGATCTTTTGACATGAATTGCAGCGAACGTCTTCGATATATTCAGGCTTAACGAAAGTAATGGAATTTCATTTAACTGTACTTTTTATTACATGCATTCTAATTAATCTTATATATATTTAAAACACAGCATCTCAAATCTATCCTGTCTGCCAAAAATCCTTTCGTTCAATACCATCCCGGGACTCTTCAGTTAGGGTTTGTTTGTTTGTTGGTAACTACAAAGTTACAAGATCGGCTATCTATGTCATTCACACCACAGGTGGTATTGAAACCAGTTTTTTAGTGTTATAAGCCTTCAGATTTACTTATCGGTCACTTAGGGAGGAGGCTATCTATGTTATTCACACCACAGGTAGTATCGAAACTTGTTTTTTAGTGTTATAAGCCTTCAGATTTACCCTTCTGCCACTTCAGGGGGGGGAGCTATCTATGTTATTCACACCACAGGTAGTATTGAAACCTGTTTTTTAGTGTTATAAGCCTTCAGATTTACCCCTCGGCCAATTTGGGGTGTGCATCTACCAATACCATGAAATGTTGTTTATCTGTAGCACAAGTAAACCAGACATGTGGTATAAAAACCAAAACTGGAGAAACAAGGAAACACTTCAGGTCTAAACGTTCTGAGAAAGACAACACCCTGAATTATATATAGCTATTACTATATAACTTTTTACGAAGATATCTTGTTTAATAAGTAAAAAAAAAAAATCTGTTGAGCATACGAATTGAATTATCTGTCCATCCTGTATAGTACAAAAAATGATTTCTACAAAATATTGACGAGCTATTAATAGAAAAAAGAAAAAAATGACTGACCGCTCAACAGCAAGTTGTTGTTTTAAAAAATCTCGTACACAAGGAAGTTCGATGCCTCACTTGGTTAATAAACTTACTCTCCCACGAGATTGGATTAGCAACGTCTGCCTTTTCTGTCCAACCATGAAGTGTGTTACTTTTTTAAATTGTTTAAACTCTAGACTGAAGAATAGCGTGAATATTCTACAAAAATAACGCTACTCGTTGAAATCGAGCATTTTTTTATGCTTCAACGTTCTAATGTAATAGACACCAGAATCTATTTCACTCATAAAATCAAAGACCATCGATATCATTGACACTTATGTTCACAGTACAGACACAAAGTTACCGAGGACAACCGATTGGTAAATTAATGATAATTAGTATAACTCATTTAACCGCTAGGAGGCATTCATTCATAGTATCCCCTAATGGAGTGGGGTCATGAGTGTTACTAAGCTCAAGATCCCTTGTTGGACGATACTTTGTTTGTTTTGAATTTCGCGCAAAGCTACACGAGGTCTATCTGCGCTAGCCGTCCCTAATTTAGTAGTGTAAGACTAGAGAGAAGTCATAAACACCCACCGCCAACTCTTGGGCTACTCTTTTACCAACGAATAGTGGGATTGACCGTCACATAATAACGCCCCCACGGCTGAAAGGGCGAGCATGTTTGGTGGGACGGGTATTCGAACCTGCGACCCTCAGATTGCGAGTCCTGGACGATACTTAGGAAACGTCCTATTAAATTAAACTAAATTACTCAGCGTTTTGGATGAACGTCCTATTTTAGATATAAATATATATATATATATATATATTAGCTTACAAACTATTGATTCCATTAATTGTTAATAGGCGATTAAATCAGCATTATAAAACAATAATGAATTAAATATCGCAATACCGTTATCGGTCCTGGTTGTCAACTTATTGTCATAACGGATAATGTCTGTGGTAATAGCACCCAAACGACAATAAGTTGACAACCAGGACAGATAACGGTATTGCGATATATATATACAGTTTCGTATACACCTGAAACGTTGTTTAATTTAATTTATTGGGACGTTTTCTACGTGGCGTCAAACATCAAACAGTCAGTTTCATTCACTTTTAATACAACACAGCGGTTTGTTTCGAGTGTTCGAAATCTAATCAGGGATTTTTGTTGTAAGTTGTCACGAAAAAAATACTTCAATATTTTTCTACCTTAAAGATATCACCTTGATCATCATGTCGGTTTCAGCAAAAAATAAAAATAGGTCTTCAATTAAACGCTATACGTACATATGACCGTAGGTTGAACTATTAGTCAATAAGGATAAAATTATTAAAACTCATATGTAGCATATTACACCTACTTAGACTCTTGTAACAGGGTTATGTGAAATACTGAAACATTTTGTTTTTCATACTTTCAAAGAGTTAACCGTAATTGTGTCTTATGATTTTCGTAGCTAAATTACACTTGTTCGCTTAATATTTTCTTATTTTTGTTGTTGTAGTGTATGTAAGACTTTTTAATATTAAATACACAGTAAAGATAACGTTTTTTAATAAACTAAATATCTGTAAGAAAAATATATTAAAAAATCGACAGAAGCCGTAAAAACGTTGTTAAGCCTAGTTTGCTATGAACACAGTACGTTTAATCTATAATTTATTTGTTTTGTTGGATTTAGCGCAAAGTTACACAATTAATGCTCCAAGTGCTCATGCGGACTTACAACGCTAGAAACCGGGTTTCGACACCCGTGGT
>NW_013669427.1:40971-42640 GCF_000517525.1 Limulus polyphemus
AACAAACAAACAAACAAACAAACTGTCGATAATTTTGAATTTATACACTAGAGGGAAGACAGCTAGTCAGCACCACCCAGCGCCAACTCTTGGACTATTCTTGCCAAACGAAAAAGTGGGATTTGACCGTCACACTTATAACGCATCCACTGCTTCAAAGTATGTAGCGAGATATTTTTTTAAGATTCTACAGTCCGACACGCTAACCACTGGGCCATACTCGGTCCTTGAGTCAATAAACACAGCAATTAAGCTAAAAAACAATAGCTAAAAGTCCGTATTTAAGTAATATAAATAGACAGTTTAAGTAAAACTTGAAAATAAACGCGCGTTAAAGTTTTGACTTTGGTAACTGTATAGTTACATAATAGTTAACTTTATGTAATAAAAGAAATTAAGTGTTACAATAATGGACAATTTTCTTCACTTAGATAACAAATTAAAGGTACTGAATTAATCATACTTTATTAGAAAGAAATTCCAGGTCCTGTGCTGACATTAGAACTACTTCCTCCATTGATAACAGTGACCCCCCCCCCCACACCAAAAAAAAAGTTGGTGCTAACCAATTTCCAGTTATAAGGGTATCGTTAAGAGACGTCATAGAAAAACACTGTATCTTATAAGTTTTTTTTCTACCCTGATAAAATTTAGACTAGTAAATTAGAGAAGATGTATTCAAATAATAATCGAAACCTCTAATCTAAGACAACAAATTTATATTTAGAAACCTCTAATCTAAGACAACACTTTTATATTTATGCAACAATATTCGTAATAAATGCTAGTAAATAGTGTAAAGCTTTAGTTACGACGAGTTTAGATTACTAGATTGTCTCAGCTGGAATGCAGTGACTCTGTTTTGTCCTATTTGTTTAGTCTTAAGGTACGCAATGACCTATCTGACCTGTGCCCACTGCAGGGATCGAACTCAGAATTTTAGCGTTACAAGAACAACACTAAGTCAGTTCAATAAACGTTGTTTCCTATGCTGCAAAAAAGTATCGGTTTAAAAAAATTTTCAAAGGCCACTAATATCTTTTTTTTTCGTTTGTTTAAAAACAGTTTACTAACTTGTAAAATATGTTAGTATATAATATATATGTATATAGTTAGAATATAGTATATAACACAACACTGTAATATCACACTATTATCTTTATTCCTCCACTTTATTAATTTCTTCGACGGGTTTTACTGACAATCTATAGCAAAAATATTCAAACACTATCTTTTAACTAAACATAAATAAATTAAACTAAATACACATTTTTTTCCAAACATACAATTTTAAGAACGTAATATATATATATATACTTTAGAATGTGTGAATTGTGGCGAATTCTATGTTGATGAAACAGATAACTTAAGATTAATGATATATTTACATAAATTCCATGTTAGGTGTCCCACTATATGGCAGTAAACATTTTAATGAATGTATATTTTTTTAAATTTAAATTCTAAAAGAACCATATTTTCATATCTTCCCTCTTTAGACATGTAATGTAAAATATAAAACTATTTTTTTTTCGTAAAAATATTTCGTAAATTTTTTGTCGTCACATGAAAAGGTAGTAGTAAGAGTTGTTGTTGTTGTTAAGCACAAAGCTGCACAATGGGCTATCTGTGCTCTGCCCACCACGGGTATCGAAACCCGGTTTCTATC
>NW_013669427.1:43378-71141 GCF_000517525.1 Limulus polyphemus
AACATTTTAATGAATGTATATTTTTTTAAATTTAAATTCTAAAAGAACCATATTTTCATATCTTCCCTCTTTAGACATGTAATGTAAAATATAAAACTATTTTTTTTTCGTAAAAATATTTCGTAAATTTTTTGTCGTCACATGAAAAGGTAGTAGTAAGAGAGCAGAAGTAACTGGTGGGCAATAGGAATCGTGAAAACTGTTACTAAGCCTTACAGAAAAGACAATAAAACAACTAAGAGTTGTGAATTTATGGAATAAATAAATTCTATTTCTATAATAACAAGAGAAAGATATAATTAAATACGATTTTAATTTAAAAAGAAAAGTGTATTGGATAAACTTGAATTAATTCTATTTATTTCTGAGCATTTTTAATATACTTAATTTATGTTTTTTGTTTTTTTTTAATTACGTACAAAGCTACAAAGTCTATCTGTGCTCTGCCCACCACGGGTATCGAAACCCGGTTTCTAGTAAGTCCGCAGACATACCGTTGTGCCACTGGGGGGCACGTAATTTATACATGGACTGTATTGTATGCTGGTACACTTAGAAAATATATGCATTTAATTTAGATTATTTATGTTTAGTTGAAAAATGATATTTGTATATTTGTGTTATAGATTCTCAGTAAAACTATTTCCTGAAGAGTGACCTTTGAAGTCACGAAACAGTCTGATATTCAAGTGCTTGTTATTCGTATCCACAGAAGAAACTTATCGGTGTTCTGGTTATATATATAAATAGTTTTCTGTTTGAATAAAACTTATTTTGTAATTCCACTGGAACTTCAATTTGAAGTGAGAATCTTAACAGCCTAATCCGTGCTCTGATATCCATAAAAACAAATACACCAAATCTCAAAAATATATAGTAATCAGAAAGCAATAAACATTTTTCTTGGAACAAAATGAGAATTTTAAAAGCATAATACGATGTTAAAATATATTACCGAACAACACAAATTCCTGTTCACTTCTATTACATGTTAAGAAAGTCTATTCTTTACGCCCGACTTTGATTACGTTGAATCTCGTATAAAACGCTAGAGGGTTTTTTCAAGGACCACCCGAGAAACAAAAAGAGGTTTGTACAACTCACCAGTGTAGGTTTTAGTGCTGCATATGAACATTACACTGAGAACGTTCACGAACCCCCTGTGGCTAGTAAAAACTATATAATTTTATATTAGAATATCGGTAAAGAATAGAATAATGAGGAAAGGGTATTTTATATATTTACTTATTATTTTTAACTTAATTTTGGACAAGAAAACAACAACACTATTTTTCGATAAATATTAGGAAAATAATTAAATATACATATACATAACAATGACTTATAACTGATAACAAAAATACCAATGAAGATTAACTTGAATCGTGTTCGTAACTTCTGCTCAAAACATTGCCCCCAGTAGCACAGCAGCATGTCTGCGGACTTAGAACGCTAGAGACCGGGTTTCGATACCCGAGGTGGGCATAGCACAGATAGCCCTTTGTGCTTAATTACAAACAAACTAATTTAGATATTAGTCTCGTACTTGGTGAGCATCGTTTCATTATTGTCGGTATTTTTTTTTTTAATTATTGTTTGTTTTGAATTTCGCGCAAAGCTACACAAGGGCTATCTGCACTAGCCGTCCCTAATTTAGCAGTGTAAGACTAGGGGGAAGGCAGCTAGTCATCACCACCCACCGCCAACTCTTGGGCTACTCTTTTACCAATGAATTGTGGGATTGACTGTCACATTATAACGCCCTCATGGCTGAAAGGGCGAGCATGTTTGGTGGGACGGGGATTCGAACCCGCGAACCTGGCCATGCCGGGCCGTTTTTTTTTTTTAATTAAGAAATAATAGAAAATTTTGCTGTTATATTAAAGTTTTTCTTCATTACCCATTCAAGCCGTCTTCAGCCATTAATAGAAAATTTTATTTTTTTTAGGGTTATGTGTATTTATGACGTTTCAAAGCTAGCTATCTCGAAATCTTAGTCACGGCATTTTGACGGAATAAGTTATGATAATTGTCGTAATTTTATAGGTTTTCGAAAGTGAAATGCTGATTACTGTTTTCTTAATTATATATATACAGGCTGGTCCAAAAGGTAATAGGACTCTTAGAGCACATATTTTCTAACAGCAAGCTCTATCTAAATAATTTACATTAAAATACCCCCCAGTGGCACAGCGACATGTCTGCGGACTTACAGCGCTAGAATTATCTAGATAGAGCTTGCTCTCAGAAAATATGTGCTCTAAGAGTCCGATATATAAAATGAAATACGTCAGTTCAGAATGATCTTAGTCACCTGCGGTATATAAAATGAAATACGTCAGTTCAGAATGACCTTAGTCACCTGCGTATATAAAATGAAATATATACAAATATGATGCATCATATGCATATTCCAGGTGTCATATACGTAAATTGGACTTTAACTCAATAACAGGTGAGACACGAAAAACCATGCATACGAAGTAAAATTGGACATCTTTATAGGTTATAAAGAAAACTAGGCAATTCAGCGCTCGTGGTTTAATGTTTCTTATTCCTTATTCAACACATAGTATAAACTAAACCTTACACTTCACGATTCTTCCATGAAGGCAGACTTTTAAGGCAGATTTCTTCCGCGTCCTCGGGTTAACACTGCAACGGCCACTTAGGTGGGCAAGTCCGGACTCTCGGGCATCTTACGCAAAAATATCCACGTATTAGTGTTTTGCGAATAATTCCGACGTTCACACACCCAGTTAATAAATCCGAGGAGTATAAACAGTTAACGTTGTAACGAAAGCTTAACACTTCAAATATCACGGACCTCAATATGTCGATTACAGTTACTTACGAAAGATCAAGTGACAAGATTAACGGACGCGTTACGCCATACTCCGCTGAGCTACTAGAACATGAGCATCAACTTAATGGAACTTGGAAGTGTATAAGTGTACTGAACTGCGTACTTCTGAGGTACGCGCAACCTGATCTAAGGGAATTTTCACGGTTGCTAAGCGACCCGTGCAACCAATCGAGAAAGACCGAGTGTGATGACTGCTTTACGTGTAAGAAACTGGCGTAGAATCATACCAGTGGTTTGTAAACAGACTTCATTTTGTTTATTCATCTTCCATTTTTGTATAAAAAAAAACTCATTCGGCCTGACAAATATGAAAGAAAGCCGGCGTAAATAAATAAATAAAAAAAAATGTCCAACCACTGAAATTATGCGGATTCGCATGACAACAGTTAAAGAACAGAAATATAATCTTAAAACTTGCATGCACTATAACTGCTATAAAATAATAAAGTAGAAAATTATAAATCATAAGAATATGGTAAAGGTTCGTGATTATTTAGGACTGCATAACTACTAAGTTAGAAACAAGCGGGTTTTTAAGAAATTTGTGTTAATATTTATATGTACAAAGATGAAACATCGCTGCCTAGATTACAATGATCTTGTAGATTCGATAAATGGCCTTATTTTCTGAATTCAGTAGCTCTATTTATTTAAATGTCTTTTAAAAACTAATACGAGTCTCATATATCTTAACGTTCTCTATGGGCCTACAGAAAACGTGTTTCGTTTTGAATGCCCACCCCAGTGGCACAGCGGTATGTCTGCGGACTTACAACGCTAAAATCCGGGTTTCGATACCCGTGGTGGGCAAAGCACATTTAGCCCATTGCGTAGCTTTGTGCTCAATTACAAACAAACAATCGTTTTGAATACACATCACAGTATTTTAACTGCCCAAGTAGTCCGCTGTCGGACTTAAGCAAACCCCACGCTCATTGCGTGTACAGGTGTGGCCTAGTGGGTTAGTTTGCTTTACTGTAAATCCACGGATCAATGATTCGCGTCCCATTTCCGTAAACTCACGCCCTGAATTATAGGACCGTGAGTGCGTCATTAGAGTGACAGTAAAATCCAAATATTTGATGAAGGTAGTCCAGAACTTATCGGTGGTGTCTTTAATTAACTACCATTCCTCTTGTCAGGCCCGGTATGGCCAGGTGGTTAAGGCACTCGACTCGCAATCTGAGGGTCGCGGGTTCGAATCCCCGTCACACCAAACATTCTCTCCCTTTCAGCCGTGGGGGCGTTATAATGTGACGGGCAACCCCACTATTCGTTGGTAAAAGAGTAGCCCAATAGTTGGCGGTGGGTGGTGATGACTAGCTGCCTTCCCTCTCGTTTTACACTGCTAAATTAGGGACGGCTAGCGCAGATAGCCCTCGTGTAGCTTTGCGCGAAATTCAAAACAAACAAACAAACATCCTCTTGTCTAATAGTTCAAAATGCCCCCCAGTGGCACAGCGGTATGTCTGCGGACGTACAATGCTAGAAACCGGGTTTCGATACCCGTGGTGGGCAGAGCACAGATAGCCCATTGTGTAGCTTTGTGCTTAACTTCAAACAAAAAAATAGTTCAAAATTAGGGACGGGCAAGCGCAGGTAGTAGCTTTAAAGTCAGCATACATCACGTACTCATAGATATAACTCCGAAATATCGTAACCAACTTGTTTCAACTATCTGTTAGCGATAAGAATGATACTAAAAACAAGCAGATGAACCATCAAATCGGTGATATAGTTAGAGTGTTACAGGTAATAGCCGATCTTCGTTCCTTGACAAAACGTGTACGACCGAAACGTCAGAATGTAAACGAGATTTATCTAGCAATGAGAGCCGTTTATCCACAAAATGTCTACGATATTCCATTATCCGGTTCGCACTCCGAAATTAGAAACTAAATAGGTTACAGTAAATACGCTGTATTAGTATTGCTTTCGATTAACAGACATTGAAATTGCCAGCTTTTTTTTATTTATTTATTTAGTGTGTGCTAACATTAAGTTTCAGGCATTGAATAAAAATATTTATTTTATTATCTCGCCCAAAATACCGTGGTTCTCTGTTTCTTTATTTGTAATTAAGCACAAAGCTACGCAATGGGCTATCTGGGCTCTGCCCACCACGGGTATCAAAACCCGGTTTCTAGCGTTGTAAGCCCGCAGATATGCCGCTGGGCCACTAGGGGGCATTTCTTTGGAATGTAAATATAACTTCTAATAGTATTCATCGCTATATTTAGACAAGAACAAAATATATCAGTGCAGTTGAGCATAACAATGGATTTACGAACGTAGTGGATCTATAAAAAACACTTCGACAATTGTTATTCAACAACCAAAAAAAGAATTTGATAATTGCTTTCAGAGCAAAATGTAATTCCGATAGAACTTGTAACAATACTGGCAGGCAATAACAGTGGTAGAAAAAACATTTGATCAGGCAGTCATACTAGGAAATATAGTGAATCAGAAACTAATAGAGCATCAGACAATTAATAATCTCATTAGACTGTTAGGTACCGACAAGCCATTTTAAAGTGGTTGTTAATACTGTGTATAGATTTGAAAAAGCCTGCCATCTATCGTTATTAAATTGTACTAATAAATCATGTCATGAAAATATATTTATTCATGTAATTAATAAAGGCAGAATAAATTAAGTTTATGAAGAATTTAGATTATTTGTAGTTTATTTCTGATCATAAAATAAAGTGATTAAACAATATTTAGATATAAACTGAACTACCCACTTAAATATACCTTTTCTTAAACTGATGTTCTTTCTAATGAGGGATTTTTTTCCGTTAAAACTAATAGTGTGACTAACTCAAAGTATTTTGTATTCCAAAAGGGCAGACAAAGACAACAGTGTAGTTATATTAACAAATACAGGTAACGAAAAGAACTGTGCTAGATATCGTGTGATTTAATTGTTATTCGTTGTTAAGGATTTTTCGACCAACTATTGTATTAAGAACCACATATGGTGAATAGGTGTTTAAAACACTTATTGTCTTGTGTTGGTTTCTCGGCTTCTTTGGTATAATTAAATGTGCGTGTTTTTCTAGCAAAGCCACATCTGTTATCTGCTCTGTCCACCGAAGGGAATCAAGTCGTCTTATATTTCAGCTTAAATGGTATTAAGTGAAATAGGTTTGTTTTAATTTTCCACAACTTGTGATTTTATTTTCCAAGTTAACTAGTCAGTAATGTATTACATAGTAATTCATGTAAAGCAGCAAGTAACTATATAGCACCAACTTCTCGTCATTAACTTAACACAACTTGATAGACGATAAGTTTTTAATACTGATCGCGTAACCAGTCGACTACTGGATTAAGTTCTATATTCGATTAACTTACATTGGTATTAAAATGCAACGTTCAAACAATAACAACACCATTCACGTGAAATTAACCCAATCCTTTAAAATCTTCTTTTTTGACCTGTCATATTGTTACTCAACAAAGATATCATGCGGTGAACCTTGTCCAAACCCGGAGAATGTGTTGAAATGTGTGCTTCACAAACTCAATCTACCCCAGAGGAGTGGGCTGTACTCCACGAACGAATTCAGTCTAACCCAGCGGAGTGGGCTTTCACATATACTCCACGGACTCAATCTACTCCAGAGGAGTTGGGAGAAACATGATTTTCACGAACCCAGTCTCATCCAGAATAGCGGGATGAAACATTTACTCCAGAAACTCAGCTTAACTCAAAGGCTGACACGCACACACACACCACGAACTCAGTCTAACCAGAGGAGTGGGCTGAAACATGAACTCCACAAACCTAGTCTAACGCTGAGGAGCGAGTTAAGACATGTATTCCACGAATTCAATTTAACGCATAGTAGTGGTTGAAACATGAACTGCACGAACCCAGTCTAATTCAAAAGAATGGGATGAAACATTTACTCCAGGAACTTAGATGAACCCAAAGGAATGGGCTGTAACACGAACACTACGAACTCAGCTTAACCCAGAGGAGTGAACTGAAACATGATCTTCACTAACCTAGTATAATGCCGAGTGGAAAGACTTAAAAGCAGTGTAGCAGGTATCCACAGAGCTTTGCAATGTAATAGGATACATTAGCAGAAAATATAAGCAAGCAATGGATATGATTTATATAAATCACCCGTCCTTTAACCAAAATATAAATATTTATCTACTGCATCTTTCAAGTTTTATTAAAGTTGTATTTTTGAAGTTTTCGTGTTTGAAAACAACTAAAATCCTTGAAACACCGAAGAAAAGTTTTGCCTATTGAAATAAACTTTGTTTTCATCTGGTATTCTGACCACCTCCCAGACAATTGATGGACATTACGGTAACAAGGCACATCTCATCTGGTATTCTAGCCACTTTCCAGACAATTTCATCCATGAGGTCTGGAATTGTGTGAGAACTTTAGGTGCCATCACAACCAGAAGTAAGCTGGTGGTAAGTATGGTAGATGAAGTGGCCATTCACAAGGAAAGTGACGTGAAATGATTCTGTCCTGAAAATAAAAATACTCCCACAAGACGTGTTTCACCTGGTTACCAATATGCAGAGGACCATCATCCTTCATGAAAACCATTGTGTCTATCATATTTTGTTGCTGAGGATCATGTTGGTTATGAGCATTGCTTGGTTCTGTGCAGGTTTGTAGTGCATATGTTGATGGTTCTTCGAAAAAGTATGGTGTAAAAATAAAGTCAACCGTGAAACTAACCACACTTCCATTTTAGCATCATGGAGTGTAAGAAACATGTGAACTAGGTTCCGACCAGATAATACAGTTGTATTTGTTGACACTTCCAGAAAAGGTAAAGTGTGCTCTATCAGTCCATAAGATATTCTTAGACCATTGGTCATAAACTGGGAACTTTGTAAAGAACTGCAATGCAAAATCAACATGTCGGGTTAAATCCGTCTCCGTCAGTGCTTGAATATGATACAGCTTGTGCAAAAACATTCAAACAATTGACTAACTAGCCTTACAAACAATTTGAATGGGCAAAACCAGACATTAGGTAACATAACATGTACTGTTGCACCTATGTGCGCTTATGTTGGCTTGTTCTGCTACGGCATGGCTGACCTCAGTGAAAGTTTCAATAGGCGTTGGTCTGCCTGTACGTGGCTTACCACAACCTGTCTCCTCAATTTTGTTTATGCACTTGCGTACAGAATACTGGAACAAGGCCTTCTGCAGATGTACACACCCTACGGTATTCCATGAGAGATGCCTCAGCATTGCTTCATTTGACGTTATAACATTTCACTTACTCATTTGTTGGTTGTACTGTGATCGACAGGCCCATTTATGCCCATGGAATATATGTGAAAGAAATCACAATGGTGTCCCAGTCGGCAAGATGTGACAACTGTGGTATCCACATCCGCATGATGCCTTTAACACTCCTGTGCAATTTCACCTTGCTATGCCATATATCCTGATGATTAAGGCGCTCGACTCCACATCTAAGGGTGGTGGGATCGAAACTCCTTATCAAATATGCTGATCCTTTCAGTCGTTGGAGCATTATAGTGTGATAGTCAATATCACTATTCGTTGATAAAAAGTAGTCCAAGAATTGGCTGTGGGCGATGTTTACCAGCTGCCTTCCTTCTAGTCTATCATCTCAAAATTAGAGACATCTAGCTCAGGTAACCCTCGAGTAGCTTTGCCCGAAACTTAACAAACAAACAAACCTATGGCATACTGTTTGTGAGGTGTGACACTCTGAACTGTGAAACTTTCTTCACACCCTTCTAGTATAAATATACACTTCCGTTACTGTAAAGAAAACAAAAATGAAATAGGAAATATAAAGTTACAGAGAAGTGAAGACAAAAGTAGTAATTTTAACATGTTTTTCAACAATGAATTGTAAATAGTTAAACATATTAAGAATATTTGTGAAAAGTAAATATTGTACCTTGTTCTTCCTGAGTGTCATATGAGTGCAATTACTCATATATAGTTCAATAATTATAGGTTGAACCTCCAAAAAGTTGCAGTAATAATGAAACCTGACGCATTGTGTCCATTTCAATCTCATTTTAGCCATCGTTTCCACAATGCTTAATTTATTAACATTTGGATCATTTTTCTCTTGGGTGTATTGGAAATTCTGTAGGATACGTGTTGTCTTTGTACCTTAGGGGTACAACATTTGTTGTACCATTGATTTCTGTAATGACTACATTTCACCAAAACGTTCCATAAATCTATTTATAATAAAAGTTGAACTGTAAGATTCGCAGTATAAATCATATGAAAAAGATTTCACCTTTGCTACAAAACACCCAACTGTAAGCTATTTTTCGTTGCTTTCCTCAAAGTAATGAATGAACTCTGGTCTTCAACTGGCCTTTCAAGTTTGAGCTATTTAAAAGACTTGCTTCTCTGATTCAACTTGGTATTGCTGGCACACAAAAATATCAGCATATATATAAAAGCCAAGTGTCGGTCGGTCACTCAGTCGGTCACGCTCGATTTCTCAGAATTTCGTGAGTCCAATTCCACTTTTTCTCCCATAATACTTTGTCTTTTGATTGCCCGTTTCTATTTTTGTTGAATTTAATCACTAACATAGGCGAAAATAGCTCCTTAAGTTCGGCACTTTTTCTGCTATATGAAAGCTTGTCAAGGAGGGAGTTCCCAGGAGCAGATCAGGCATGGCGTTATATGTGTGACACCACATCATCCACATCATTGTGACGTCAAGCAAGGTAGTATCCGAATATGAAAGTCGGAAAGACTCCTCTGAAAAATAAGTCAAAAATTAGCGCAAATCTAGGCTTGGGAATTATTACAAAAAAAAGCCTTTTTTTTTTAAGACAGACTGAAGGTACCAATTATTTGTAGGTAAGAGGACGACTTTTCCTCAGAAAAAGAACAGGTGTGTATGCAACCACATGGCCATCGTATGTTTTAATATTTTATTCAAAGGCAACAACATGTAGCATGTTTGCTCAGTTATATGTAGTGTATGCAGGAACAATATGTAGCATGTTTCTGGGAAAGGAGATTTTATATATCTTTTATTTATTTCTTTTGTGTATTGCTAGTTTTATACGGAATAGTTTGGGTATCCAGTGGTTTTCCGTTACTTCTGACGGGCTTTGACACTAGTAGCTAATAAAAAGTAAAAAAAAAAAACAAAAAAAACTCATAGATTAATTTACTCTAATCCTGCCTAAAAGAGTGTCAAGTGCCGCGGCTATTGAGGATTCCCTCTTTTTTCTTGTTTAAGTTAAGGTAACAAATAATATTGATTATATTTTGTTAGCATATGCACAATGTATATCACTCTTGAACAGGGCACTTTTTTTTAAATCATTGTTTTTCTTTTCTTGTTGTTTTGTTTTTGTTTCATAGTAACTTATTTCTAGCTTGTAGAAACTTTTACGTCATACAACAAGCCTACAGATAATTATTTACAACATCATAAGGATGTAGTTCATATTCCAACGTACATATTCTTAGTTTTACGTAGATCACTGAAATCGATACCGGATCATTGGCTGTTCTTGATAACAAAAACGAATGGTACTTGTTCTGTTATTGTTTATTTCTATGGCAACCCATTTATAATTATTATTTTATGCAGTTGACACTATCTAATGCATTATTTGAAACTATACCTACTCCAAACGATTAGTTAAAAGACGTTATCGTAGTCTGGTGTTATGACTTTTGAAATACCAAGTAATTTAGCATTTCATTCTTGCGGCCAGTTTATTAAGTATGTATACTAGTATTTTCCCATTCTTACAGAATTAATTAAAGGCCAGCAATGGCATAGCGATTAGCGTGCAGGGCTGTGAATCAGAGGTCCAAGGTTCGAGGTGTAATATGTTACTGAACACGCTACGCTTTTTTGAACTGTAGGAGCCTCATGATTGTAACAGTCAGTCCCGCTATTCGATTAAGAGTAGCCTGACTGGTTGTCCACCTTCTGGCACTGAATTAGGGATGGCTATGCCTGAACTTTAGGGGTCTAAGCTCTGACCTCAAATTTTGGCCCACGTGTCGCATAAGGTGCCGTTGGAGTTGAATATACCAAATACGAGAACTTATCAGCAAACCATTAAACTTAGAAAGAAAAAAACTCTCACTGCATGCTGTAATAAAAAAATTCGAGGATACATATACAAATCTATATGTTTATTGTCAAAATTTATCTCTTCCGCCAAAATTTAAAATAGATGAAATCCAATTTTTACCGAACAGTCCTTTACCAAACTCAAATTTGCCGTCAAGTTTTATTTTAAACGACATGACCAAAGCCCCATTTCTTTCAAATCCTCTCGGTACTGATGCTCTATAGTCAACTGTTTGTATTTCTCGTCAAGTTTCGCTTTTTTCTCCTGGAGAGTAATGTTTTTGTTCAAAAGTTCGGTCAGTCTTCTCCTGAGAGCGCTGTTTTTCTCTACAATTTCTGCCATGTAATTTTTCAAAGATAAACAAGCATTTTCCGTGATATCTTTAGTTATACGCAGAATCTCCTTTTTCTGGGTCACTTCACTCGTTTTCTTAGTGCTGTCAAGAAAAATTATGATACGATTCCTTAAAAAAAATGCATTTCTCCAACATACAGTAATACTAGATCACTGATGCCATTACATTGTTATCGTATGTCTTTGTCGTAATATTGTAGTTTGGTTGTCTATTTATAAAAAAAACGGTTAAATAACCATGGTAACTGCTTTGTAACCATGGAACTCAGTTCTTGGTGTCTTATCTGATATTATGCTTATTGTTTATTTATTGCTACTTTAGATATTCGTGTATGATTTAATGCTGTTATTCGCTAGTAACAAAATATAAAACAAGGCAACAAAAGAGTAATGTTTCCCCACTTACATGTCCAGCTAACATACAAAAAACTCACAATTGTTTGAGTATAAAAGAACAATGTTTCCCCACTTACATGTCCAGCTAACATACAAAAAACTCACAATTGTTTGAGTATAAAAGAACAATGTTCCCCTCTTACATGTCCAGCTAACATACAAAAAACTCACAATTGTTTGAGTATAAAGAACAATGTTTCCCCACTCACATGTCCAGCTAACATACAAAAAACTCACAATTGTTTGAGTATAAAAGAACAATATTTCCCCACTTACATGTCCAGCTAACATACAAAAAACTCACAATTGTTTGAGTATAAATGAACAATGTTTCCCCACTCACATGTCCAGCTAACATACAAAAAAACTCACAATTGTTTGAGTATAAAAGAACAATATTTCCCCACTTACATGTCCAGCTAACATACAAAAAACTCACAATTGTTTGCGTATAAAAGAACAATATTTCCACACTTACATGTCCAGCTAACATACAATAAACTCACAATTGTTTGAGTATAAAAGAACAATGTTCCCCACTCACCTGTCCAGCTAACATACAAAAAACTCACAATTGTTTGAGTATAAAAGAACAATATTTCCCCACTCACGTGTCCAGCTAACATACAAAAAACTCACAATTGTTTGAGTATAAAAGAACAATGTTTCCCCACTCACATGTTCACTTGTTATTTTAAACTATACTCCGAAAACAAAGTACTAAGTTTAAACTGTAATCCGAACCTTAATAGTTCTTTTTTCAGTTTTTCCATTACAGTAAAACTCCGTTGCTTCATTTCTTCAATCTCATTTTCAAGCTGCTTTATGCGTGCTGTTTGACTTTCTTCTAATTGTTGGTAGGGCTCTAGGTCGGCCAACAGAAGCTTCATCTGGGCTAGAATGCTTTCTTTTTCTATTAGAGTTCTCTTTAACTCAGACTTTTGCTCTTCGTGAGATTGGATAATTTCTTCTTTCTTTGCCTTAGCTTCCTGTAGTAAAGGTAAAAGATACACTGAATGTACTTCAGCAGAGTCCCCGAAACTGTTCTCTTTCGAGAGTAAATACAACCAAAATTTAGAGTAACAAATGTTTTCATTTCTTTATTTTGAAGTTCATATACCGTGCTGTGTTGTAGCCTACAGAGTGCATAATTCTTCTGGTGATTCATGATGACATTCGCACGTTTTACTGACGTCACGACAGTACAATTGGCAACGTTACGCGTCCGTTATGTGGCGTCATTTTAGTGTCTAGTGACTGACTGACAGACAACACACTACTGCATAATGACGCGAATGGTTAAAAGAAGTGACCCCCCCCCACGTGGCCTTTGGCCCTCTTTCTCTAAGATATTATTAAACATAAAAAAAATCCGGTATATCTACCGTTAACTTAAAAGTATACATCAAACAGCGGTTATAACTGTTCTCTACGAAACCTGAGAAAAGCGACTTTAATTCACTCTCATTATTTAAGTATTAAGTAATTTAAATTTGAATTTAAATTTTTTTGTGTTTCGTTTGTTTTTATTAATTTTTAAAATTTGTACTTGTTTGTTTTGTAATAAATTAGAGCCGTAAAGACTGGTCGTTATGATCTCTAGGTAATGAATTCCCCTGGGAGGAGCGAAACTGTTAAACGTGGGAAGGAATCCGAAGGTTACATATTATGTCCCCATTTACTGCAGGTGCGGCAGTGTACTTCTGCACCCCACTTTCAGTATCCTTGAAACTAGACCATTTTTAAATAAAGTACTTCTGCTTAGCCTATGGTCATCATTTTTATGATACTATATTTTTACGCTCGAGTTGATGTTTCAATTTTATTATTAGTATTATAATTATACAATGTATAAATATATATACATACATATAACACTGATGAGATCCTGGCATGATTTAATGGTTAAAGCTCTAGACTTGATATCCAAGGGTCGTGGATTCGAATCTCCGTCACCGAATATGCTCGCCCTTTAGGCAGTGGGGGCGTTATAATGTGACGATCAGTTCAACTATTCATTGGTAAAGAGTGGCTCAAGGGTCGGCGGCGAGTGATGTTGCCAATTTTACCTTCATGTCTTGAAATCATGAAATTTAATTAAACTTCCTACATTTCTATACCATGTTACTGAACGAAGATTGTGTTTGCGTAACAAACAGATACACCACAAATGTTTGTACAAACAAAATTGAGTATAAAAACACTTTTAAACTCGTATGTACAATGAATGACAGTTAATTAAGTCATTAATAACCGACTGAAATTAATATATATTTAAAACATTATGGCAGATTGGATGAGAACTGTTAAACCTGTTAAGTTTGAGCGCTAATAACGAATAACTTAACCAATAATGGAAAGTAACGTACTAAAATAACCCCCAGTCTGTGGAATGTAGGTTGCAAGTTGCCCCCCTCCAGTGGCACAGCGGTATGTCTGCAGACTTACAACTCTAGAAACCGGGTTTCGAAACCCGTGGTGAGCAGAGCACAGATAGCCCATTGTGTAGCTTTGTGCATAACTTAAAAACCAACAAACAAACGTTGCAAGGTATATCACTTTAAAATTAGAGAACGGCTAACTATGTTAATTATATTTTTAACTGTTAGAAATGTTAGAGAAAGTTATACACACATTCTCCCTTATTTCTTCTTCTTTCTGAGTTTATTTAGAAAGCAGGTCTAATTCGAAATGGGAGTTTAGAACTAGAACTAGACGAACATGCCCAAATTTTGAGCTGAACGGCTTTGAAAAGTTTTCAGTATCTCTGTGATAAATGATGCAGGAATAATTAAACTCTCCTTGTAGTCATAAAATTTTCTATTTGTTTCCAATACTTGCGCAAAACTAAACAACTGTAAAATCAGGGAGAAAACCGGTATACTAAAGCTAGTCAACAACACTCATGGTGAACTCTTGGGATTTGACTGACAATCTTATAACACACTCACGACCTAAAAAATGCAGAGCACAATTCTGTGGCAATTAGACTCGAACCACAGACCCTTGGACTTATAATCCGGTACGTTAATCATTAGGCCACACTCGCTCTCTCTCATAAAAAAATATTTCATCTAAGTGAAGTTTTCCCATGGCTCAACGGTAGGTTCGATGGCTTATAGCGCTAAATTCGAGGATCGATACCCACGGTATAGCTTTGTACTTAAAAACAAACAAAAATCAAAGTGAGCAAAAGAAGAAACATGGACCGTAATGTGATATCACACTGAGTGAGAATCAAACATGCTTATTAATGTTTAAGAAAAACAGTTATGCTAGAATCAGAAAATACTGTTATACTTACAGATCAAGTTGTATATTTGAGAAAACGTACATTATCTTCTCTACTTATCACCTTTAAAACAATCAAACGACGTGGTTGGTATAAAAACACGTTAACTTCATATTGACATCTCGAAATGTAATCCTACCTTTATTTTCGAATAATATTCGTCAAATAACTCAACAGCTTTCATTTGCTGCTTTTCTGTAGCTTCTTCGATATATTTATTGTATTCTTCGGTGTCGTTTCTGAGAGAAAAACAAACAACAAAAAAACGTATCAATGATCATTACAAATGTCCCCAATTTATATGCAACAATTGTAGATATTTTTTTTTTTCTGTCTTTCGCTGATCAGTGTGCTGGGTACGAAAAACGTCCTTTAACCCCTACCTTACAAGAGATCGCAGAGAACGTCAAAACAAAAGTGATGCTATAGCTGCTCAGGTTAAACATATTTATTTATTCCTATCCATAAGCATAATCTATTTTAGATGGCCAAGGTATTTACTTTTTACAAAAAACACTAAACACTTAAACATGTGTAGAACACTCTGAAACATAAAATAAATAATTAATAATATATTTCTACAGCTAATGATGCAAATATCTCTCTAATTTTTTTTTGTACTGGCTGCATTAATGTGATTGATATTTAATTAAGTCATTAATAACCGACTGAAGTTTATATAGATTTCAAAATATCATGGCAGATCGGATGAGAATTGTTAAACCTATTAAGTTTGAGCGCTAATAACGGATAAT
This sequence comes from Limulus polyphemus, assembly GCF_000517525.1. Classification (NCBI taxonomy): domain Eukaryota; kingdom Metazoa; phylum Arthropoda; class Merostomata; order Xiphosura; family Limulidae; genus Limulus; species Limulus polyphemus. The sequence continues at coordinate 59,148 of NW_013669427.1, forward strand.
TTAATCAGTAATGGGAATTAAAGTACTAAAATATCCCCCAGTCTGTTGAATTTGCGTTGTAAGTTATATTTTCGGCATAAATATTAAATCCTTAAATTTTTTTTTTCAAACCACAAAAACACTTGCGCAATAAATTTTAAGATTAAAAATACGATTAACGTTTATAATGCACTTTACAATTTTTATTAAAGCCACCGAACAAAATTAAATGACTCTACATGTTTAACTAGCGTGGGTAGCTTTGCGCGAATATTCTAAAACAAAGAAGCTTTCATTGTCATGAACACGTGTATGTCCCCAACAAGAGCACTACCATGAAAGTTTGGGATTTCGTTTTATCACCAGGGACAAAGGATATTGTTTGTTTGTTTGTTATGAATTTCGCGCAAAGCTACACGAGGGATATCTGCACTAGCCGTCCCTAATTTAGCAGTCTAAGACTAGAGATGAAAGCAGCTAGTCATCACCACCCACCGCCAACCCTTGGGCTACTCTTTCACCAACGAATAGAGGGATTGACCGTCACGTTATAACGCCCCCATGGCTGAAAGGGCGAGCATGTTTGGTGTGATGGGACAAAGGATATTCTCCTTCAAATTCCTCAGATAAATAACAAAGTATTAAAACATTTTTTTTTACTGTGCATGTAAAAAATAAACTTGACTTTTCTTCTGTAAACGTGACAGATAAAAAAGTTAAACCATCTCACAACGCACGTTAAAGATATTAATTGCTAAAATACATATGACTAGTAATTAAACTGGAACGAAAATAGCCACGATATGGCGTAATATAGATTGTGGAAAACACATTTAGAATTTTTATTATCAGCTTTGAAATTTTGGTGGAGTTCTTTTCTTTGTGGACTTAAAATTCTCTCAAGGTGACTTTGAAATTTCACATACAATTGACAGATTTTCATATACCTTTAATACGCGAACCAGTTTCGAAAAACTTGTAAAGCCATTATTCGTTGTGGCGTTTCATAAAATTGTAAATCTTTAATGTTGAATCTTAGCTACAGATGGCGATAGCTGCTTGCGCATGAAAGTCTCAGATAAACACCTAAAAATATTTTGTTTTATATTTTATTTTCTTGGCGACGTTTCGTGTAAATACTCTTTTTCAAGTCAGAAATAAGTCTGTTGGTTATTGACAAACCACTGCAGGTCTTTCTGGGAAAAAAATACGTAGGGCGAACATGCTCGGCTATGATAGTGCAGTTTGAACCTGCAACCCATAGATTGCGAGTCGAGCATCCTAACGACCAGCCCTTACCAAACCCAATTGAAAAGATCTAGAATACGAAGATGGACTAAAAACAACACTAAAAAAGGAGCCCCCTACATCGCTCCTACATCTACCTACTAAAACCATGATCAGATTAGTCAAAATACTTCTAGCGTTAAATCCCTTGTCCTTTGACAACAGAATTTTATAAATAAATGAAGGGTGTGGCCATGACAACCAAAATGGGTTTCTACGATGCTAACCTTTTTGGTTACGTTGCATATTTCGTACCTACAGGAGTGCTCACCCAACCTTATATTGTAGGTATACTGATGGTATTTTTCGCGTAGCTGCATACACCAATAATGAAGTCGACCTTCTTCTGTACATTAAATCCTTTCACCCATCGCTCCTTACACCTCTTCTATTTCCTGCCAAGTCATCTCATTCATTATCATTTCGCAAACTTTGTACATTACAAACCATCCTCGGTGTGTCTTGAGAAACATTCCCATCACAAGTCACCAGATTACATAAGCTCTGCAGTACTGACCAAGATTATAATAGCAAACCTTTCGAGATGTTCCATTCGCGTCTTCATAATTATACTGAAGATAATTAACATACACACAACAAACGTTCAAATTTAGTTGTTTTTTTTCAGAGACTGTCTAGCTTCAATCATGTCAATAATTCTAACGCCAACACGTTGGACAATTTACAAATTCCAAAGACACGTATACAACTTCATTTCTGCCAATACCTTCTACTGCCACTGATCATAAATGCATTCTCCATATACTTACACGTCACCATTTATCACACAGACAGCTCGTATATTGCTAACAAACCTATCGTATCTTACAAACGAGACATCAACATCAACGCACTTGTCCATAATCAACTTACGAACAACATAGAGCTATCATGTGATTCTCAAATTGGTACGAACGCTTTTAAGAGGAGCAAATGCAACATTTGTCCTCACATTGATCATCTATTAAGGGCCCCAAGTCAGCCTATTCTGTAATAGCTATACCAGCTGTACATCTCAATGCTTAACTTATTGTATTATTTGTGACAACTGCAACGAAATTTACATAGGAGAAACCAGCTGCATTCTCGTTCAATGCATACGAAAACGCTAACACGTCATTCTCATCAAATATCAAGATGACTTGCAGATTGTCACTACGACCAAGTTGGTCATTACAATGAGTATTTTAAAGTAATTGGCTTGCGACATGCCACTCAACAACTAATCAAAGAATCAGAATATAAAAATATATAATTTTTAAATATGGTTGCATAGGTTATTTTGTATTAACGAACGTTTCAGCCTTTCTTTTTTTATATAAATTTGAAAAGATGCATCTTTTAACTTAAACAAAATGTTCAAATGTTTTTAAAAACTTTTCGAGTTAATTTTGTTTACTTGAACTTCTAGGAAAGTTATTGTTTTCTTCCATCTCACATGTAAAGTTTCTACATGGATTTCTGAGTTTAGGTGTTCTAAAAACTGCTCGGTGTGATCGGTGTTGTGAAAGAGTAGATAAGTATAATCGTCTCCGTGTAACCTATACAGCACCCGCAATGCAGGTGAAACTTCCTAATTTCAGAATCAGTGATTTAACTTTTTTAAATCAAAAACGGTTAAAACATTAATTTGTCTAACTTATTGCTAAGAGGTAACTTAGTATGAATTAATTATTAAGTATTATTCTTAAGTACTTAATAGAATTTCCTTTAGTGATGGTAATGCTCTCTAAAATTGCACTCATTAAAATGTAAGCTTATCGTTCATTAAAGTATGCCTAAAAAATCTTTGGATCTGGGAGTTTTAAAACCCACCAATAGGAGAGATTTCTTCGCGTCAGCTTGGTAACACTACGTGGGGACCAAACATAAAAATTAAATGCAACTTAATACATTATTTGAAATAAACATAATGATGAACATAGGTTTATATTATAATAGTTATACATCATACAGATTTTGTTTATTATGTCTCGTCCATAGGGAGGAAGAAATACTCTATTTCCCATGTTTCTTTCTTTTCCTTTTCAACGAGTACAATAATGTAAAATCCCTTTACTTCTGTACCGTTTTGAAACTTTGTGAGCATATATCTTGGTCCAATACGCTCACAATTTTTTTTTTGTCTTATTTAGTCCTTTCATTTGATTTTACTGGATCAAAATTTTAGCATTACAGATACGCATATTTTAGCCAGCAGTTCCCTTATATTTCCTTTAATCCAAATAACAATTGGCACAAATATATACCTAGTGCCAACCCCCATAGATTAAAGCAGACTTATTTTGGATTTGTGTCTTTCTACTGGTCTAATAGGGATCAAATATTAAAAGAAAGTCGAAAAATCAAGGGTTTTGGCTTGTCATTTCTTTATATTTCAACCAATCCAGATAAGATTTTGAACAGAGATATCTTGCGACCACTCTTACAAACTGAAGCGGTCAAATATGAGTTATAAGCCTTTACTAGAGTCAAAGATCAAACATTTTCGCAAAATTAGGACTTTCGGCCTGCTAATCCTTTATATTTGACTAATGTAAATGAGACTTTGTACAATGATACTTCGACACAGTTCTCATATTGAAACAGACAGAGTTGGGATTTGTGCCTTTCTTGCCATTTTACAAGGGTCAAAATTCAAAATAAATATCTTTTGATATGCCTTTCCTATATTTATTGACCACTCTAGGGGAGACTTTATACTAATGTAATTTTCGACAATCCCACGCACATAGACTGAAGATTTTTTCATGGTGAACAAATCTATTTATATAGGAACTGACTGTCTTATATGTATAATAATGTCATAATTTAATATGCTTCAGTGCATCTTTCCCTCAAAAAAGTCTGAATCTGATATTGCATTAAATGTCTACCCCTCCGCTGATTTGGATGCCATTTTCTCTTGAAATCTACTGTATTCTGAGTATCTTATTGAATAAAATGCATGGAGGAGATATATTGCATTCGCTTGTGAATGTTGGCTTTTATATTTACACTCCAAGTCTGCTAAACATACTTTTCATTTAGAAGTACGTTTCCAATCATAGAAAGACTTACGAATGTTCAGTCAAAATATAAAAATACAAATTACAAGCAACTAACGATAGTTTCACCTAGCTCTGATTCGTCAATCCGATTATGACGTAACTTTGACAGTTTTACCTCGTAACGGCATTGACTGTTTTATCTTGGTTCGTTTTCTGATGTTTACTTATGACACCTATCTGTTCATTTTTGGAAAGAATTTTACACAGAAAACTGTTTTAAACTCACGACGATTGCAAAAATGTTTTCCTAGGTCATTAGTGAGGACATTAGGAAAATTTATTGTGATTGTTTAAAATGTTCTAATAAAGCAGGATTGTGCGTTCGCCTATCATCGCAATTAATCACAATGTACAGTCAGTGCCTGAAAGTAAATGTCCATTAATTCTTATCAAATAATGCTTCGAGATCGGGATTTTGGAGAAAAAATAAATAAAGAAAAACGTTGGACCATAACACCATTTAGAGACAAAATTAAACCTTGCGATAACAATGGTTTAGCCTAAGGCTAACAGGCAATGTTTGTAGGGCTTCTAGGCCTAAGATTAAACATACTTTTGTTTCAAGACTTACTTGATACGTTCTGCTTCTTTATTCAGGAAATCGTTTTCCTCTCTTAGGTCTTTCACTTTTGCTTTCAGTGAAGCAAGTGTTTGCTGAGCCGTAGTCAGTTGTTGTTCCAATAACTTTTCTTTTTCATTTTGAGGTAACAAACTGTCAAAATTTTGTGAACTGTCTGGCAGAGAACGTATATTTGTTTTCTTTATCTTTGCCATGAATATTTTAAATAGTACTAATTAGGCCTATTTCCCAACTTAGGCCTAACAAACTACTATGTCCTACTTATTGTTCTCTAAGTTCTTAATATCAAATTAATAAAACAATTTTTGCATATTAGTTCACTTGTTGTCCTAAACGAGCTGTCAAAAAAATTAAAACTATAAACAAGTAAATATAGAAGGCTTATGACGTCTAAAAAGTTCCATGAGACTGATCATTTTGATACTGTTTCTATGGTAATTGTCCTATATTATGGTAAAATTACAGTACGAAATTAAATGCGCATGGATTTTGTCCAGCGCTTAATTTTATATATTTTTATTTTTATTTATGGAGCAGTGCCACTGAGCTATGTAACTCAGTGGGCAGTACAACTGTAAAAGTAAAACTGTAAAACTTTAAGGGAGCTAATAAACTAAAAAAAGCTAAAATGGATCTAAATTTTAATAAACAAATCAAATGTTTATAGAAGTTGTATTTTTTTAATTAAATGATACAAAACGAGTTTATTATATATATATATAAGCTGAAATTAATACGTGATCAATATGCCTAGATTTTTCAAAGGGTATTTCTCCCTTGGCCCCCTTGAAACACTCATTTCCATTTCAGAATGAGCTCCCCCTCCGAATGGCTCAGCAGCAAGTCTGGAGGCTTACGACGCTAAAAATCAGACTTCGATACCCTTGACGGGCAGAGCACAGATAGCCCACTGTGTAGCTTTTCACTTAACAACAAACAAACACACATTTCAAATTTTATGTCTAATAATGGTTGTGTAAGTTTAATACAGTGAATAATATTCTGCATTTAAACATCTAAAAAACACCTGAGAAATTAAATTAGGGCTAGCTACTAAATTTTAACTGTGTAGAAGCTTTTATTTTATTTTTTTTTTGTTCTTTTTGCTCAGGCTGTTTTGTTTTATTTTTTCTAAACCAGTTAAATTGTCTTAAACATATTCACAAGATCTGATAAATCATCATGAATTTTACCGAAACACTTTGTTAAAATTTTCCAAAGCCTAATTCAGTGCGTTTCATGGTTTTCTTTTATCTGAAACTCACTCACAAACCTACAAATCAACGTTTATTTAAATTGTTGTGTAAATTTTTATTGCTTTTAATATTATTACAGTTTTTCTCTTTTTTCTTTTTGCAGATTTCGAAAATAATAATAATAATTTTTTTCTATCAGGTAATGATTTTTTTACAAATCGGGAAGAAAACAAACTATTACTTAGATCAAATTATTATTTTGTATACCACAATGAACATTTTTTTTATTATTATGTTTGTTAACAAAAATACAAACAAACTGAATTAAATGGAAGAACATTGATGTCAGAAGAATACGCATCCTCATTCATCCTGATTTTTGTGTGTGAAATTTACGTCTTTTAGTCTTAAGACTACGTGTTGTGGTCTTTATTTTATGTATTGCGTTATGACTTTTTGTGAAAAATTGTAAGTGATGGAGAAAAATGGATATCATTTTCAAATTCAGTGTACATGAATTACTGTAGAACATGTAAAAGTTTCAAGACAATAAAACCATCGCAGGCCTGTGTTATTGATATTACAAAGTAGCGTTAACAGAGTTGCTTAGACACTGAAACATCTTGTAATCAGTTTCTTAAAGTACAAATATATTAACTTTAATATTTCACTTTTATTATTGAAATAACTTTCCTAACCACTAGATGGCAGGTAATGCTAATGATAATTTTTAGCTTGGTCATTGTTTTGAAGTTAAGCACAAAGCTACACAATGTGCTATCTGTGATCTGCCCATCACGGGTATCGAAACCCGGTTTCTAGCGTTGTAAGTCCGCAGACATACCGCTGTGACTCTGGAGGGTATTTTAGCTTGGACTCGGGGGGTGCAGTGGACTCGTAATATATATATATATATATAACATTATAAAATATATTTAAAACAAAGACGAAATTCATTTAAATCATAAATAGACCTTTTAGTTTTTTGTTTTTTTGCATCCAGCTTGAGCTTACCTATATTTTCAATTTGATTGCATATTTTTCATATAGGGAGACTCAGTGGTTAGTGTTTCGGGTTGTGGATCCAAGATTTCGTTGTTCGCACCCCGTATTATGGATCCATGGGTGACAGTCAAATCTCACTTCCCAATCAGAGTAGGCCACGTGTTGGCGTTAGGTGGAATTTACTAACTTATTCAATTTCCTTTTGTTACTGCCCCCCCCCCACCCCCAGTAGCACAGCGGAATGTCTGAGGACGTAAAACACTAGAAACCAGATTTCGATATCCCTGGTTGGTAAAACGCAGATAGCCCATTGTGTATTTTTGTGCTTAACTTCTAACAAACAAACTTTTGTTACTCTAAAAGTATTAATAAAAATTGTAATTCTAATTTAAAACAGGTGGTTAGGGCGCTCGACTCGCAATCTGAGGGTCGCGGGTTCGAATCCCCGTCACACCAAACATACTCGCCCTTTCAGCCGTGGGGGCGTTATAATGTGACGGTCAATCCCGCTATTCGTTGGTAAAAGAGTAGCCCAAGGGTTGGCGGTGAGTGGTGATGACTAGCTGCCTTCCCTCTAGTCTTACACTGCTAAATTAGGGACGGCTAGCGCAGATAGCCCTCGTGTAGCTTTGCGGAAATTCCAAAACAAACTAATTTAAAGGGGAAAAGTACTTAACTGCATGTTGCTATCGTTTAAGAGCAAATGCGATTGTGATTGAATGGTCGTATTGTTCCATTCAGATTTCAGTGGATTTTTCATTTTCAAATTCGAAATAGTTAGATTCTTAAACACTAGGAAAACCACGATAAGCCTGTCACAAGTAAAACTCTGAATTATCACGAAAAAAAATAAATAAATACAGCATGATTTATTGCGTACCCTGAGGTTCTGTTTATTCTCTGCCATTTATTCCCCCCCCCCCAAAAAAAATCCTGAAGATTAATCACACTTTTGAAAAACGATATTCCGGGTCAGGTGTTATCCTCAGAACTCTTTCATCGATATTTAATTGTGCTCAGTCTCATTGCCATGACTATCTAACATTAAAAACATTCCAAAAACTTCCAAAATTTTCCATAATTTTCCAAAAACTTTCAAAATAATTTGTAATAAGACCAAACGTAGAAAATTTCGTTGGATCGCGTCGGGAAACTTGACGAGTATATCATAGAATAGGGTTTTATAGGACTCCATCTTCTTCGGACGTCTTCTTAGCGAAAACATCTGTTGATTTTGAAGTGTGGCTAAAAATTTGTGAACTTTTTGCTAGTGGTTCATCTTTAACTTCAAATATTTGTTTATTGTCTTCTTAATGATACAGTTTGGTACGGCCATCGTCTTTACAATAGCTTTTTTGGTGAAAGGGTTCTCTTTTGTAAACACAGCCTTCACTCTTCTGATGAGGGCGTTATTTCAAATTGGATTGGGGTATAGCTTCAGGGCCTGAGCGATATTTTGTGCTTTCACTGAGAACACTGAAGACTCCCTTATTCGAAGTGTCATGTCCTTTATCTCTGTCCCCCCCCCCCTCCCAGTGGCACAGCGGTGTGTCTGCGGACTTACAACGCTAGAATCCGGGTTTCAATACCGCTTTGGGCTTAACTACAAACAAACCTTTATCTCGTCATCGTTTAATAATCTCGCTATGAAAATATCTTTCCGCAGAAATGGCTGTGATATAAATTTCTCCAGCCGTAAGTTTATCCTTGTGGACCCCATACTGTTGAATGCTCGAAAGTTCACTGTTAATCAAGTATATAGGTGCTGAAATATGTCACCTATGATGGCAGAACTCGCATTTGAGTTATCACACGATCACATTAACCTACATGCGTTTTTTATAAACTGTGATATTAACCCTCTGTACCTTCTTAACTGATTTGTCTCTAAAATAAACACATTTAGTTCAGTTTCATCCATATTTATTTTGTACTTCGTAACTCAGAATTTGAAAGTTGAAAAAATAATTGTATTAGGAAGTTTTCCTCGTGAAATTTATTGTGGAAAAATCGCCCAGTAAAGCTTGTCAAGATATTTTTTGCATATTTTTATACATCCCCCCTCCAGTAACTCAGCAGTAAGCCTCACAGTTTACAACGCTAAAAATCGGGTTTCGATACCCGTGGCGGGTAGAGTACAGATAACCCATCGTGCAGCTTTGCGATTAACGACAAAAAAAAACATATTTTTTATATTCCTTATTATGAACCTTCTGTTCAATACGATTTTTTTTTGTGTGAAGTTGAATTTAAAATCCTAATTTCACTTTCAATATAAACATTCCTTACGTTTATATACCGATTTTTGTCTATATTTCCGAACTTTGGGTTTGATTAAACCTTTTTTAGGTAAAAAAACTTGAAATTATTTGATTTTGTTTTCACATCTGCCTTAATTAAAAGAGTTCAAAATATCATTCGTAGCGCCAAAAATTATGATCAAAAGGAATTCGACAAACAGATGTTTATTCTTATTTTTTCAAAGGTTTAGTTGGAATTCAACATCATAAAAAGAGAGAGAGATTAAAAGTTTTGAATGATTTAGTGAAGTGAATGAAATGTTGTTTCTCCTTTAGGTAACAGTCAAAGTGTTAGGAAGCTCCAAGATTATATAAATTTATACTATGTAAATGTCATTCACTCTAAATTGTAGTTTACATTGTAACTACAATATGACTGTTCCTTTGTGTACACTAACAGTGTATAAAGCATGAGAGACAGTATATACATATATACTTGTTTGAATATCACCGTGTCCACAATAGCACATTAAAGATAAGAGAATCTGACCTATAAAGTCAGAAGAAAGAGATGCGCTCAGTATTAAGGCTTGTCGGCTATAAATTTCCGCACAATGGCTTTAAAGGTCAAAACATCAAGCGTCTTTGTTAATGAAACGGGCAAGAAAAGCATAATAATTTCGTTAAAACCATCCTCTCGATCTTGTTAAATGTGTACGTCAATTACTTTTAGTTGTGATACACATAGGACTATATTAATAATACCGGCGGTTTGAACAAGATAACTTATAGTAATTTGATAAGTATCCATCCACGAAATTCCATGTTCCTCGGGAATTTTACTGAAATTTAAATTCTGTACTTTTTTTTTAGTTTATAAAACTCCGTATATGTCAGATACTTTTGTAATGGTTCCATTTACTGTTCTTTAATTTGGATAAAATTTTTATCAAGTCTAATAAAAAATATTAATAGCGTTTTACTCAACTTCAGTTTTTCAGACAAAAATTCTGTTTGTTTCATCACCTTTTACACACACACAGACATATAAATAGATATATTGGTTATTGATACATAAAGATGCCCACTACGCCTAGAATGCCTATAGTAGTTACAAAACTGAAATATCAGCTTAAGAGAAATGATTTTAGTAGATGTTAATATGGCTCGCTCATTGTTTTTGAATAAAAAGTATCACGCGGCTAATACACTCAACAAGTAAGTGCCTTGGTTAAAATAAGCAGAATAGAAGAACAACTAAATTGTTTTTATGTTAGTGGAACTTAGAACTGGACTGTAAATTTCTATTACTTTTCCATATACACTTTTCTGGACCTACTCTGTCTCTGAACCTTTTGTATCTGGATCCAATTAGTTGTGTTTTTGTTTTATTTTGTATTTATCAAGCATAAAGTTTCACATGAACCATTTACACTGTGTCCACCGTTGGTATCGATCCCCGAATTTTATCGTTATAAACATCCAACCTTATCATTGAGCTAGGATAAGTCACTTCTTATAGCCACCGTTGGTATCGAACCCCGAATTTTATCGTTATAAACATCCAACCTTATCATTGAGCTAGGATAAGTCACTTCTTATAGCCACCGTTGGTATCAATCCCCGAATTTTATCGTTATAAACATCCAACCTTATCATTGAGCTAGGATAAGTCACTTCTTATAGCCACCGTTGGTATCGATCCCCGAATTTTATCGTTATAAACATCCAACCTTATCATTGAGCTAGGATAAGTCACTTCTTACAGAAATGAAACAATATTTACTCCTTTACGTTCTTAGTCAAATGAAAATTCTATTAAGTCAAAATCAATAACGAACCATATAGACCATAAATGTATTTTTTATTTTCCATACACCGAAATATATATATATATATACCTAATCATGTTCATGTTATTATATTAATTATATTATAATAATTACATTGTAATATTATGATAATTACATTCTAATATTATAATAATTACATTGTAATATTATGATAATTACATTCTAATATTATAATAATTACATTGTAATATTATAATAATTACATTCTAATATTATAATAATTACATTCTAACATTACAATAAATACATTGTAACATTATAATAATTACATTCTAATATTATAATAATTACATTCTAATATTATAATAATTACATTCTAACATTACAATAATTACATTGTAACATTATAATAATTACATTCTAATATTATAATAATTACATTCTAACATTACAATAATTACATTCTAATATTATAATAATTACATTCTAATATTATAATAATTACATTATAACATTATGATAATTACATTCTAATATTATAATAATTACATTGTAACATTATGATAATTACATTCTAATATTATGATAATTACATTCTAACATTATAATAATTACATTCTAATATTATAATAATTACATTCTAACATTATAATAATTACATTCTAACATTATAATAATTACATTGTAATATTATGATAATTACATTGTAACATTATGATAATTACATTCTAACATTATAATAATTACATTGTAATATTATAGTAATTACATTGTAATATTATAGTAATTACATTGTATATTATAGTAATTACATTGTAACATTATGATAATTACATTGTAACTATTATAATAATTACATTTAAC
>NW_013669427.1:72141-78178 GCF_000517525.1 Limulus polyphemus
TAACATTATAATAATTACATTCTAATATTATAATAATTACATTGTAATATTATAGTAATTACATTGTAATATTATAGTAATTACATTGTAATATTATGATAATTACATTGTAACATTATGATAATTACATTCTAACATTATAATAATTACATTGTAATATTATAATAATTACATTCTAATATTATGATAATTACATTGTAACATTATAATAATTACATTCTAATATTATAATAATTACATTGTAATATTATAGTAATTACATTGTAACATTATGATAATTACATTGTAACATTATGATAATTACATTCTAATATTATAATAATTACATTCTAATATTATGATAATTACATTGTAACATTATAATAATCGCATTATTTTAAGAAATCGTTTATTCGCCCTAACGAAAGTTCGGAACCATTACCCTAATGTTGTTATTTGAAAGCTACCAGTCCTAAAGTTAACCTCTCCTATTTCACAGAAATACTCATTCTTGAAACACCTCTTACTTTTCAAGATATACAAGATGCTCACGGAGATACGTGAAGGTAAACAGACATGACAGTTACACTAAAATCCACCTGTCCAAAGAGAGAATATAAACACGAGGCAGTGTTCGTGTTAAGTTGCTTATAAGCAGAATAATTAACGGGCTGCAAACATAGTTGTGTAAGGTGATCTCTTATACTAAAGAATATATTAACTTATAACTAACGTTATATATTATAACTTATAACCAACGATATATATGAATTTTTGTTTGTGTTCATGGCGAAGCTATTAAGGTTATCTGCTGCTGTCCTTAACAATGAACAGGGAAGACAACCAGTTAGCAGCATCCTACCGATCACCATCCACAATGATGAATTGACTGTCGCTCTCATAACGCACCCACAGCTTAAAAATGCGGAATATCACACGAATTCGAACCCAGGTGGCCAGCTCCGAAATCTAGAGCTCTACCACAGGGCTAATCTACGCCCAAGTATGAATGAAAGAGATATAAATTGATTTTCCCAACAATTGTAAATCATTGAATACTTTCAGAGTTTTAAACCTTGGAAAAGCAAACAATTATATTCGGTTTTTCAAAAGCTCAGGCACGAGTTACTCAGCAGATCAAAATTAGGGCCGTATAGATAGTCTCAGTAGCTTTGCCATAAATATAAATAAGTTAAATTTTGCTTCTTTTTTTTGCAAAGTTTATCTTTTAGTTAGGGTGTGATATCTTAATACCCAGCAATAACTTACGAGTTACCATTTCGTTGTTCTATTCTTCTATAACAAAGAGAAATATCCTAATTTTCAAAATTAAAAACCAGAGATCTAGGTTAGTAAACGTAAAATGTCACCTATCTTCTCAACCTAAAGCTATTACCTGCTCCATCCTGATAACACCTACTTATGAGAGCATTGAACGTAGTTTTGAGTATAACATAAAAATAATTCAGTATGTACCGATGGCCATTATATCAAACATACAGAACAAAGAACACATTTCAAAGAATAACCACTTTCTGACAAGTGAAATTAATTGACTACATCAAGATATGCAAGTTCTATTTATTATTCATGTTCGCCCTTCCCCAGTGACACAGCGGTAAGTTTGTGGACTTATAACACTACAAACCGGGTTTCGACACCCGTTGTAAGCACACTCCGGCTAGCTCATTGTTTAGCTTTGCTCTTAACTACACAGGAACAAACAAATTAGTGTTCATGCGTTAGCGCCCTCTAGTGACGGGCCGGGACATTAATCTGTTTCAAGGTTTTTACGCATTGTAACCGCGTGAATAAAACATGGCATGCTTCTGCCTAGTTTTGTGCAATGTGGTTGAAAGACTTCAAAAGTTATGAGCTTATAAGAACAAAGACCTAGTCCCCGTACCTTGTTTGTTTTTTCTTTAGTATTCTCATGTGTCAACCTGAGAAAAATGTGAATTGAATTTCTTAGAAGTTCCAGCCGGAGAATATACACTTTGAGGAAAGTGATAAATGCTGGGAACTGGATTCGGGTGTTTATGTTACATGGACGTGATCATTTTACAGACTGTCGTATATACGAACTATCATTGTTTGCTCCTCCGAGGATACGGTCCTACTGTGTACTTCTGTATAACCCCCTCTTTGTACACTAGATTTTTAAAATCTCCACTTGCAATTAGAACTGAGAGAATTTCAAGATTAAAACATAAAAATAAAAACAACAACAGATGACTGTATGATAAAATGGTGAATACTTGAGAAAATACTTCTATATCATGACAGAAACTTTATCAGTAGACTAGGTTTTTATATGCTTCAAATTTGTTGTAGCAACAACATGATCAATTCGAGTTTTGATTAGTACGTGTAAAATTATTTCTGCTTTATATTGACGTTTCTTTTGAGGTTGGCCTGGCATGGCCAGTTGGTTAGGGCGATCGACTCGCAATCTGCGGGTTCGAATCCCCGACATACCGAACATGCTCGCCCTTTCAGCCGTGGAGGGTGTTATAATGTGACGGCCAATCCCACTATTCGTTGGTAAAAGAGTAGCCCAAGAGTTGGCGGTGGGTGGTGATGACTAGCTGCCTTCCCTCTAGTCTTACACTGCTAAATTAGGGACGGCTAGCGCAGATAGTCCTCGTGTAGCTTTGTGCGAAATTCATAACAAACAAACGAACAAGCTTATTCTGCTGGGAACTGAACTCTAGGAGTTCAGGCGTTGTCACCCCTAAACCGCTAGGCACTAAGATACCAAATCAGAGACTTCTAGGGTTCAGGGGTTGTCATCCCTAATCTTCTGACTAGGGGAAGTGCAGCCAGCAGGTAGCACCAGCGGCCTACGTGGCTACTATTAGTTGTATAATATGACAGATATCATTGTATTAATGCCTTGAACCTTTGGTCTAAAACAAACTGTATCATAGAATGAACAACTAGATCGTCATTGATAACATGATCGAAATTTCCTGTTCTTTTAAATTACTAGAATAATACTACGTCATCAACGCAGTTCTTCCTGTTTTGCGTACTTCTGTGAAAGTGTTATTCATCTTAAACTTTTGCCTATTTTTGCGTTTCAAAAATAATAATTATTATTATATCCAGCGTGTTCCATTCATTGCTTTCATAACGTTATTCATAACCATTGCCATACTTATACACACACTTGAACAATATGTGTTACAGGACACCTTGTGATAAAGACTCCAGCATTCTCCGCTCAGTACAGATTGTTGCTAAGAAAGGAGTCTTTAATAATCTGACGACATATCTTCATATTTTCCAGAATGTGACAAGTCTGTTCGGATTAAGCACAAAAAAACTAATAGTTTTCATAAAATTACAGAACAAGCAAGTTTTGTGATTACAAAAATTTCAGTTACTCCTTTAAAAAGTGTGACAAAACTTTGAATTATCAACAAATTAAAGAAGAAGAAAGTCTCCTCTTCCACAATCATTAATCGGATGGACAAGGGCAAACTTTTCTTTCCGATAAAGTTCTTCATAACTCACACAGCCACTCATAAATCTCATTTCTATCATCTCTTCGACTGCGTCTCGAGTCTGTCAACCATGTCTATTCTTTATGAAGCTTTGACAGAAATAAATGAGATTTCAGTGTCGGTTCGGCCCTTTTCTCGTCAGCATAGCAGAACTCATGAATTTGTATCAGAAGGACATCAGGCACTCTCAGACGATCTGTAACAGTCCAAGAAGGTAATTAATAACGATATGCAAAGTCTTGATTTCCAATGCAAGCCTAAATTAAAAAAAAAAGAAAAGAATAAACATGTATATATATATATATTCCCGGCCAGTTTAAGATATGAATCCATCACGATAAATGAAAGACGCGTATATATAATGCATAAGAGAGATTTTGTTAATGACAAAGCTACGCAACAAACTATCTGTACTGTTCTCACCACGGGTATCGAAACCCGGTTTTTAGCGTTATAAGCCTTCAGACTTATCGCCAAGCAAGTGAAAGGGCTGCGTAAGAATGGAGAGAGAGAGAGAGAGTCAAAGGATAATTGGATGACAAACAATAAGGATATAAAATAAAGTAATAAAAATAATGAAATGGACTACGCTAGACAATTTATTAGAAATAGAAATAATAAAACGAAGGGCCCGGCATGGCCAGGTGGTTAGGGCGCTCGACTCGCAATCTGAGGATCGAGGGTTCGAATCCCCGTCCCATTAAACATGCTCGCCCTTTCAGCCGTGGGGGAGTTTTATAATGTGACAGTCAATGCCACTATTCGTTGGTAAAAGAGTAGCCCAAGAGTTGGCGGAGGGGTGGTGATGACTAGCTGCTTTCCCTCTAGTCTTACACTGCTAAATTAGGGACGGCTAGCGCAGATAGCTCTCGTGTAGCTTTGCGCGAAATTCAAAACAAACAATAAAACGACATAGACAAGAAATAATTAGGCAAGGGTACCTTTATTTTTGCCAAAAATTTGAAATTGTTTCGAGATAATAGCAAAAATTAACTAGCAAAATACAATTGTAGAGAATTTTACACACAAAGTGAAAATAATGATAATAATTCTATACCCATGCATTAGCTGTGTGAATCCTTCTAAATTACTGTACGTAATAAGTTTTTTCAAGTTTGCTGATAATCTTGCCAGAGCAGTGATTACTTATAAGGTATTCCGTTAGGTTGTAACAATATTTAATGATATATTTTTATTTATTTTTTTTTAGAATTTCATATGCCTGTAATATTAAATATAATAAAAAAGAAATTCCAATTCTACAAGCAGTTCTGAGTAACATCTAACATTTAAAATCAGCGTCCTTAAACTTTATTTTTTGTTTGTTTTAGAGCAAAGGCACATCGGGCTATCTGCCGTGTCCGCAGCGTGAAATCGAGCTCCCGGATCTTAGCGCTGTAAGTCCGTAAACTTAAACGTGTTTCATTGGAGGACACTTTTTTTTTTCTGTATAATAAATTTTGATAACGCTCAAGCTTTAGTAACTTGTATATTTCTCAATGTCTGAAACAGCTTGCATTATTTGTTTGTTTATTTTAGAGCAAAGCCACATTGGGCAATCTGCTGTGCGTCTGCCGCGGGGACTCGAACCCCGAATTTTAGCACCGCAAGTCCGTAAACTTCTCTCTGTCTCACCGGGAAACAACACTTTGTGATTCAAGAGGAGCTTCGGTGAAATTTAAATCAAATCCTGTACTACACATTTTAACTGAATTTGAAACCGAGGAACTGTTCTAATCATATTAGGTATCCAATAAATATTACGCTCTTAGAAGACATAAAATTCTGCTAATTTAACTTGAAGTATGGTGGCTCATTGGTAATTCTGGAGGCTTATAACGCTTAAAATCGGTTTTCGACACATGCGATGAGCAGAGCACAGATAGCCTATTGTGTAGCTTTGCGCGTAACAAAAAACAAACACGAACGTTACTGCTGTGATCATTTTGCCTATAACCATTTCTTGATGATAAATGTATCACAAATACTATAGGCCTAGTGATTAGAGTACTCAACTCGCAACCAGCAGGTCGCGGGTAGAGTTCCGTCCCCTAACATGCTTACCCTTTCAGTTATGGGGGCATTATAATGCGACGATCAATCCTGCTAGTTGTCTTACTTGTCTATCACTGATAAATTATGGACGTTTGTTTATTTGTTTGTTTGTTTTGAATTTCGCGCAAAGCTACACGAGGGCGTCCCTAATTTAGCAGCTTAAGACTAGAGGGAAGGCAGCTAGTCATCACCACCCACCGGCAACTCTTAGGCTACTCTTTTACCAATGAACAGTGGGATTGACTGTCACATTATAACGCCCTCATGGCTGAAAGGGCGAGTATGTTTGGTGGGACGGGGATTCGAACCCACGACCTACAGATTGCGAGTCGAGCTCCCTAAACACCTGGCACATATTTGTCATATTTTTTAACAAACTCAAAAGATAATATATATATATATGATATAATCCGGGGTTCGATCCCTGCGACAGACGTGGCCTATTATGCAACTCTATACTAAAACGCAAACAAGCAACAGCAGGCACCGTATTA
>NW_013669427.1:78261-80152 GCF_000517525.1 Limulus polyphemus
TTCAAATATATTTGAAAAACAAGTAAAGCGCCTGAAATGCTTTTAAAAGAACTACTCATACCTTACATATTTGTTCGTTTAAGGTTTTGATAAAGATTACTGCTTTTGTTTGTTTATTAAACCAACTATTCTAGAACAAAAAATTTCAATTTGGTGAAATATTCTGACATGCATGAACAATATCGAAATTCTATTGTTGTTTTTTTTTGTTTTTTTACAGTAACTTGAAAAGTTGTTGTTTTGTTTTGTTTTGCGTTTCAGAATTACGTCTCACTTATATGATATCAAATAGACTATAACTTCACTGGAATTCCAACGTTATCAAATGCAATAGTACAGCAAATATTCCCGAAACAGATCTTTTTTGTTGTTGTTGTTTTTTGTTTATATTTGTACAATTAATTCAATTTCAGAAATAAATTGAATAAACAGTTGTAAGAAAGGACTCGCTATTAAAGTGTATGAACGTTCCCAATTCACGAATGAATTACAAAGGAAAAAAGCAAACATAATTTACAGGCTTTTGATTTCATTTAATTTAACGCGTTATTCACATAACAACAAAACAGTATGTAAAATAATTTCCTGTACACACGCAGAAATGCTTAAACCCCAGAACTTGCCTAAAACAACGTTTTTCGTTATTGATTTTTGTCAGTATTCTGTATATTGTCTGTATGTCCGTACGTTGCAGATAATTATTTTGTGTGTGTGTGTGTGTCTTGTTTTTTAATTTAAATATATAAACTGGTAATAAATGACTAAAATAAAACGCCCCCCCCAGTGGCACAGCGGTATGTCTGCGGACTTACAACGCTAGAAACCGGGTTTCGATACCCGTGGTGGGCAGAGCATTGTGTAGCTTTGTGCATAAATTCAAACAAACAAAGCCAAAATAAAAAGTTTTTCATTGTATCTATTTCTTGAAGTGCGGTAAATCCAGTCACTGAAACTGTTACTTGCTTTAACCACAAGCAAACTGGTAGAAATCTAAACGTTTATATCAAAATCTATGTAAATGATTGTAAATTAACATCGAGAATCATCAGTATAGTAACCGTCATAATTACTACATGTAGACTGAATTTGAAACAACTGTAATTATATAATTTTCATATATATATATATCAAAATGGAGTCCATAAGATTTTTGCTCGAGAACAGGTAACTTCTGATATAAATTATTATGTTGAGTAACAAAGAGTGAAACTTTTCTCGTGTATTTTTTTATTTTGTGGGTTAAAAATGAATACTTTTCAAGATTTTGTGCGAGCGCAAGAAATTAAAATTTTTCTTTTTGATACAGCAAGTTTTCGGCTGTGTTCATTCATTCCAAATATCATTCTAGACTATTATATCGCGATTATTATTTACATATTGCTTTAATATATGATAATTATCATAAGAAGTAGATTTTCACAGACACTGGAGTAAATATTCCCTCCCCCGGAGGTTCAACGGTAAGTTTGCAGACCTACGACGCTAAAAATCGGGTTTCGATACGCGTGGTCAGCTGAGCACATATAGCCAATTGTGTAACTTTGTGTTTGACAACAACCAAACCGAAGTAAATAAACCATTTTCATCAAACATATAACCTCGTAAATTTAACATAATACCTTATAATAGAACTAACTTATTTCGTCACGTGAAGATAAATCAAAAAATGTCTGAAGCTTTGAACGTTAACTTCGAACCTTCTAAAACCTCTATAATCACGTGAGGTTCGTGGAATGCCTCAGAACTCTTTCCTGCCGCCTAGTGTCCTACGTTAAGAGTATCAACGTAAAACGTCTATTTTTGTTACATCGAGGATTGTAAAAAGACACTATGGAAGAGTAAGTATTTATCACCATTTTTTTTATATCCAGGATTGTAAAAGACACTATGG
>NW_013669427.1:81085-82092 GCF_000517525.1 Limulus polyphemus
AAAAGACACTATGGAAGAGTAAGTATTTATCACCATTTTTGTTATATCCAGGATTGTAAAAGACACTATGGAAGAGTAAGTATTTATCACCATTTTTGTTATATCGAGGATTGTAAAAAGACACTATGGAAGAGTAAGTATTTATCACCATTTTTGTTATATCGAGGATTGTAAAAAGACACTATGGAAGAGTAAGTATTTATCACCATTTTTGTTATATCGAGGATTGTAAAAAGACACTATGGAAGAGTAAGTATTTCTCACGACTTGATGTTTGAAATCATCTTTCCTTCCCCTTTCCTCCGCATATTCAAGTCCTGTCGGTATCATCCCTCTCCCCTTCCTCAGTATATTAAAGTCATGTCGGTAGCTTTCCTATCTCCTTTCTCCATACATCAAAGTTACGTTAACATCTCTCCTCAGTATATTAAAGTCATGTCGCTATCTTTCCTTCATATGTTAATGTCAAATCGGTTTTTTATGTATGATCATACTGCTCTACTCCTCAAAATCTTGCCTTGATGAACTTTTGTGGTCAGTACTAAAATAAATAAATTTTTTCATTGAAATAACATTTGCAATGATATTATTTTAGTTTGCTATTAAAAGCGACATTGTTTGTATGTTACTTTAGTAAGAATAACGTGCTAAATTTTCCGACTAGTCTTACACAAGACACTTTTAATTTCATTGGAATTTAATTAAAATCGACTCACCGAGGAAGAAAAAAAAGGAATATAATCTGTGTTTAACTTTATTTTGCAGATTAAATCCAAGAAGAACGTGGTGCGTTTTAAGTGTTATCTCAGGGGAGTTAACAGTACAGTTAGGCCAAACAACATTGTTCACAGCAATTATATTAATGTCAGGGTAACAAACTTTCTTTCCAACAAATAATGTTTTCAATTATAGTAAAGTCAGGATAACCAACATTGTTCACAGCAGGTAATATTTAGAATTATAGTAAAGTCAGGATAACCAACATTGTTCACAGCAGGTAATATTTA
>NW_013669427.1:82680-85688 GCF_000517525.1 Limulus polyphemus
CAGAAATGATGGGTATTAGAAACGATCCCGATATGTGATTCTCTCGTATCGAGCTAGAAGGCAGTTTGGAAATAAAGGTTTTATCCACAGTCATCGTACATATTTGATAACTTTGAATATGGTCGCATTTAACGTTTAAAGGGGAATATCTACAAATGACGAGCAGAAATGATAGGTATTAGAAAGGATCCCGATGTGTGATTCTCTCGTATCGAGCTAGAAGGCAGTTTGGAAATAAAGGTTTTATCCACAGTCTTCGTACGTATTTGATAACTTTGAATATGGTCGCATCTAACGTTTAAAGAGGAATATCTACAAATGACGAGCAGAAATGATGGGTATTAGAAACGATCCCGATGTGTGATTCTCTCGTATCGAGCTAGAAGGCAGTTTGGAAATAAAGGTTTTATCCACAGTCTTCGTACATATTTGATAACTTTGCAGGTAATATTTAGAATTATAGTAAAGTCTTGGGCTACTCTTTTACCAACGAATAGTGGGATTGACCGTCACACGGTTGAAAGGGCGAGTATGTTTAGTGTGACGGGGTTTCGAACCCGCAGACTGCGAGTCGAGCGCCATGCCGGGTCTCAGCGAATAAACAGCTTCAGAACAGGAAGTTTGATGCGGTCTCATGTAAGTTAGAAACTGCAAAATATTTTGGCCAAAACTCTTGTGTGTGCCATCTTTGTCTTTATACTGCCAATGGACATTTTATCAGTTAATACATGAAATTCTTCTCGTTTAAAATAACTTTTACAGCTGTTTCAAATACTTTGAGGTGGATTCTTTATGATTACATTTCAATTGTTTTACATATAATCTAGCCACAGCTCTGGTAGCCTTACTTTTTAGTCGCGGCATAGCGGCTCATACAATGGCTTTGAGTTTTTTTTTGTTTTGTTTTCTTTCAAGTACAAACGTTTAGGTCATAGCTCAGTCATCTCTTGGCCAATTTGAGATCTAATTACAGTTTTGAACTCAGGAGGTCAAACCCTTTCGATTGATGTATTTGGGCACGCCCAAGATCTCAGACATTAATTAACTCTAATCTTGCCTAAACGAACTTCACGTGCCGCGGCTATTGAGGATTCTCTCTTATTCATTTTATAAGTAATTTTGTGTTGGTAAAACAAAGACTATTATTTCAAAATAGCAACTTATCTAATAAAATTGAACTAATATATATAATGTTGAATCTTCGTATTAAAAGTCTTTCTGTGACTTAGAGGTAGGCTGTAAATCGGAAGGTCCGTGGGTCGAGAAGCTATGTGGCTGAACACATTCTACATTTTAAGTAATAGGCACTGATAAAAGTGACATATTATCCCATATTTGGTTCAATAGACCGGGCAAAGCCCTTTTAACAGTGCGCACTGCTACCAACTGACTCCCTCTAGTGAACAGTTCAAAATTAGGGACATCTGTGTCTGACCTGACCATTTAGCCAAGCGGCCCATAACTTGCCGTTCAGGTTGAAAACTTTTAGTTCCTCAGGTACTTGATTGAATGATGTGATGAAAAAAAGTTACAAATGACCATCTTGACACGAATTCTTCCATTCCTCGACATACTTAACTTAATAAAACAAATAGCTTGTCATGAAAGATGGAAAAGTTTAAGGACAAAACATATTGAATTGGTAAACCTCAAGTAACATAAAAACACACACACTTGCGTGGACGTTCTCCAATTTAATACTTTGTTTCTCGTGGGCGTTTTATAGCAAAGCCACGTCGGGCTTTCTGCTGTGTCCACCGAGGGGGGAATCAAACCCCTCATTTACCGTTGTCCCACCAGGGGACAATAATGAGAGATATCTATGAGGAAATGTTAGTAGCATCTTGCATTTGTCAAGTAGTATAATCAAAATGGATAAAACCGGTTATACACATAAAAAAAACAACACATAAATGGGTATTAAATCCTTCTATCGTATTCCTCCATCCTGGGTCTTTAAGCATATGACTAGAGTATTTATAACAGAGTGATTGAGCATGATAAAGTGCAGGGTGGAATATACTTCTATTTTACATGTACACACTCGTATATATATATATAATTCATATATGTACAAAATGAAAGTATTGATTATGGTCTGCAGGTGACGCCCTTTACGGTATTAAGTGAGGTTCAGTAAAAAAAGAAAACAGAAAAAAAAACAATAATTACGGATCATACTACGTTGTAAAGATGTTCCGAGTTTAATCAATAGGTTGTGTTTTGTTCGTTCCCTGTATTCTGGCACCGAAAAAAAAAATGAATAACTCTAAAATAAACTTTGGTCATCTGTAAAATCCATCTTTTGAAACACTTCAACTAGGTTTTTTTTCTTTTTTAATCAACCGCGTACCAGGTTTTTTTTTTTCGTCGGCACTAAAACAGCTCGTACAACTTAAATCGTGATATATAACATTTTTTTAAAATGACGTTGCCATGCTAAAGAGAGGAAAAAAATCGTCATTTTTACTTGATATTTTGGTGAAATTCATTCAGGTTTGGTGCGTAGAAGCGTGAGGAAAAGCTTGAGCTATTTCAGGAATGAAGTTTTGTGTGTATCAGATATATATATATATATATATAGAACGCACGAGGGTCTGTGCCACACCATATTCTGTGAACAATGTTGGTTATCCTGACTTTACTATAATTCTAAATATTACCTGATAATAAAGTCAGGATAACCAACATTGTTCATGGCTGGTAATATTTAGAATTAAAATAAAGCCAGGATAACCAATATTGTTCCCAGCAGATAATATTTAGAATTATAGTAAAGTCAGGATAACCAACATTGTTCACAGCAGGTAATATTTAGAATTATAATAAAGTCAGGATAACCAACATTGTTCATAGAAATTCTAAATATTACCAGCCATGAACAATGTTGGTTATCCTGACTTTACTATAATTCTAAATATTACCTGCTGTGAACAATGTTGGTTATCCTGACTTTACTATAATTCTAAATATTATCTGCTGGGAACAATATTGGTTATCCTGGCTTT
>NW_013669427.1:86514-89828 GCF_000517525.1 Limulus polyphemus
CATCGGGATCGTTTCTAATACCCATCATTTCTGCTCGTCATTTGTAGATATTCCTCTTTAAACGTTAAATGCGACAAAGAAATGTACTAAACACTGTATACGTATTGAAGGAAACTTAGCTCAAAAATCTGATAATCTCAAATGGGCCCGTAGAAGACAATCACGTGACAGTAGACGCAGTGTTTTGACGATTGAAATCTTCCTTTCATCAGCATAAAATTATGTCAATATACGCGGATCCTATCATCAGCATAAAATTATGTCAATATACGCGGATCCTAGTAAAGCTCAATCTTAAGATACTGTTGTGTATTTTCATACGTTTTATTTCAAAAAAAAAGTTTCCACAACTTCTTAGACAATTATAGTTGTATAAAGAATAGAAAAGGTCAGAATTGTTTTTTTTTGGGGGGGGGCGCGGATAGAGGTACTGGATTCTAGGCTTAAGGAGCTATATAATTCTATTTCGATTGAAAAGTAAATCCATATAGTCACTCTGAAAACAAGATAATTATTAGCTTAATCGGTTTGGCTCTAGCCTATTGTCAGGGTAAGTCAAATTAGATTCCCTCTAGGCCTAATTTATAATTCTCAAATTCTCTAAATAATACAATTAGCGGCTTCTCTTCTATTTTATTATTCTTCAATGCTTAGGGCTGATTAAATTAGAACTTGCAGGGATTAAAATTGGTTCACAACTATGTAGAAGTTCATATTTTTTAACAAAGTAACTCGAGGGAACTAAAAACAATCCTATACCAACACCACTTCTTCGGCGAAGTTAAGATTGTTGGCTTAAAGGAAATAAAATATAATATACATTAGCATTTACATTGCAACGCCAGAAACCGGGTTTCGATACCCTTGGCTGGCAGAGCACCGACGGCCAATTGTGTAGCTTTGTGCTTAACTTCAAAACAACAACAGCTTTTAAATGGTTTTAAACAGATATCACATGTTATAGAGGGCGCTCGATAAAGCTAAAGGAAACATTTTACAAAAACAAACATTTATGTTAAGTTTGTGTATTTTTTAAATTACACTTCCTTAATTTTTTTCTTTTACCGTACATCTTTTTTCTACACCCAATATCTCTATGTTTTTTTTCATATGTTCATTTATATATATGATGATCTTTTCAAGTGTTCATTAAACCTTGTTTATACATTTTTACTAATTTCACTTATATGTAGATTTGTGTATTCACAATTTTCACAGTTACTTTAATAGATAGATACACTTGTTTGGTGCCTTATAATTAAAGACGCTTGGAGTACACAGTTATTTCAGGTAATAATTCAGCTAGTCGACTTAAGACTAGACTTTCCTTAAAAAAAAACAAACCGAGTTCGATTCTATATAACTTATAAATTGAAAATTTTAAAAATATAACCTATACACATCAGCTTTTCCGAAGCACTAAATTTTTCATGGAACTTTATTTTGAGGTAACAAGCCTATTTTGATATCGTCAACGAACACGTGTTATTATTTTCTTCTGAGAGCTTGTAATAAATACCAGAAAATGTATTTCTATGCTTTAACGTTTATCAAAGACAAAGAAAAGGGTTCAGAGGTTATAAAGTGAACGAGACCGGAAGGTTTTACGTACATTGAATTCGCTTTATTTCGTTCTACAGCATGAATTCTAAACGATATTTGATTAATCAATGCTGTATCTTAGTTTTACAGGACAACTTTCATCAAGGTAACATACTCTAACAATACCGTAACAACGAAAATCGAAATAAATGAACGTTGACACATATTTTTTAACAAAATACATGTTATTACGATCTCGTGTATTGCGGCTAGTTGCCGTCAGAGAGAAAGTTCCCAATAGAGTACACTTGTTAAGTAAAAATAGAAGTTTTCAATTAATCGTTTAGAACATGGGAGATGGCAAAAAATCTATTCACAAACAATCTTCAAAATAGAAATATTTTATGATCACATATAATAGAGAGCGCACGATATTTTTTCTTCCAAATTCCTACTGAAGATAGCATCTAATTTTTTTTTCAAATTGTGCAGCAAATGTTTGTTGCAAAATAATAAAAAAAAAAAAGTGCATGCAAAATTAATGCTGTCTTAAAAAGGGGACACAAAACACATACCAGATCATGCGTGCGCGCGCGTGGAAATCTGTCCCTTATAACCTCACCAGTAATCGACAATCTTTCCTATTGGTTAAACTTCAAATTATCAATCGACAATCTTTCCTATTGGTTAAACTTCAAATTATCAATCGACAATATTTCCTATTGGTTAAACTTCAAATTATCAATCGACAATCTTTCCTATTGGTTAAACTTCAAATTATCAATCGACAATCTTTCCTATTGGTTAAACTTCAAATTATCAATCGATGAGCTTTCCTATTGGTAAACTTTCAAATTATTGACTTGTTAATATTTCACTCAGAACCAGCTTATCTACGTATTGCGTGATATTGAATAAGTCTGTGATTCAGCTTGTTACAACATTCTATGTAAACACTTGACCAAAATAATTGAATGAAATCACATTTTTATGTAAAAAATACTGGGAACCTCAACAGTAATTAGTGGAATAAATCACGCTGTTGACGGTACTTACACTCGTGTTTAATTCTTTTGTGTATGATTAATACATATATATTATTGTTATTATTATTAGTAGTAGGGACCCTATTTTATTGTTATTATTATTATTAGTAGGGACCCTATTTTATTGTTATTATTATTATGGACCCTATATTATTGTTATTATTATTATTACGGACCCTGTAACAACATTGATGGACAATAAGCAATTTAATGCATATATAGTGTTGAAAAATGTGTTTTAAAAACTGATAGTCACTGGTAATTCTCCAGTTAAAACTATAGCAAACAATGTAGCTTCTGTTTATTGTTATTTTGATGACTACTTTATTCGGGAAGAAGAAAAGACTCTAGTCATACTTAGCGTAATTATTTTCAAATAATGTTTAGTTTTATTATGTACAGGGTTGCCCAAAATGATCTCCCGTGTTTTGAAACTTAATAATCAAATAATTGAAAAACTACAATCGTGCAGTCTTCAAACTGTTTTTATTGTCATGTTTTTTGTTGTTTTGCCCCATAAAATGGCAACGGTGCAAAAATAAAAGGCTCAATGCAATGGACTGGTCGGGTTAGGCCAATTCCGTGACCTCCACTAGATTTTTTTCTTTGGGGGTATGTTAAGGACATCGTGTATCCACATCTATGGCAAACATCACCAAGCTAAAGACCAGGATAATTGTTTGTTTGTTTTTGAATTTCGCGCAAAGCTACACAAGGGCTAACTGC
>NW_013669427.1:89868-96910 GCF_000517525.1 Limulus polyphemus
GTCACATTATAACGCCCCCACGGCTGAAAGGGCGAGCATGTTTGGTGTGGCGGGGATTCGAACCCGCGACCCTCAGATTGCGAGTCGAGCGCCTTATCCACCTGGCCATGCTGGGCAAACCAGGATAACAGATGCCTTCACCACTGCAACTATAGACATGTTGCAGCAGACGCGGACTGAAATCAAATATCGGTTAGACGGGCTGAGAGCAACTAATGGTGCACGCGTAGAAATCTAGTGACATGCCAGTAAAACCTGTTTGATTGAGTTGGGCTACAAGATGTTGAAAAGTGCTTCGTTGTATTTCCTTAGTTAGCTAATTATTAAATCTTAAAACAGGTAAGATAATTTTGAGCCACCCTGTATATTTATAAATGACGTCTTTCTTTGGATATAACGAACATGTGCTATAGCAACAACTTTATAATCGAAGGTAATGTAAAATATATTATTGACACAAAATCTAACACAGAATATTTAATGAAACACCTCTACGTGCAGTATTATTTATATAACTTATATATATATATATATATTACAATTTATATATATTAAGTAAATAATACTGGTAAATTTTTTATCTGACATTAAAAGTATCTAGATAGAAAGCATGTTAAGTATGGATAGCATTATCAAACAAACATACACGGAATTTTTATATAGTTGACTGTTATAAATTATGACAGGTCACAAAAAAAACAACACTTGTCTCTAAGATTCGAACTCGGATCATCAGCGATTGTGTCGTCACATCCTAGTGTTTTTCAACACATATCACAGCTCGTGCCCTTCGCAACCAATCATAATCCTCATTGATGTTCACGTGATGGAAAAGCTCTGGTGTGTTGGAAGTTTCCTTAAATAAGGAGTTGACTGGTGGAACTTTTGAAATCGAAGAACAAGAAAGAACGATGCGATTAGTTCTCGGCATTTTTATTTTTTTCAATTGCTGTGTTTATTGTGGTAGCTCCATTAAGGTTTAAGGTCTTCTTTAAATTCCCACTCAAGAAGTAGCTAGTGTCGGATCGTACCTGTCAGCCGGAGAAAGATTAGATGGAATAACCAGCTCCAAAATACCAGATTCCGGAAACTTCTAGTACTGGACTCTGAAAAGTCAATATTACGTAGAGAGTGGTCAAAAATTTGAGAAATAAATAGTTTTTTTTTTTACTTGTGATTAAAAAATATTTAAACAAATACGTAGATTTTAAGTCAGTGGTTCTCACACATAGTGTTCTATAAAAGTTCAGTATGAGAATATCAGGGAAATAAGTTTGAATAATTCAACATTAATTTTGAAATTCACTGAACTAAACTCATAATAACTGAAAAACTGTCCGTCCATGTCATTTGATGCTTCCGACTTGTGTCGCCATTTGATATTTAAAACGTGTCATTTCAATAATAGTCTTTTCGGTTTCCACCTACTTATAAATGAATTAACCATATATTTGTGTGTGTGTGTGTGTTGACCCAACTAATCTTGAGCTAAGACTCTTAAAATATTGTCATCTCCGAGATCAACAAATAGTCGACACATTCTTAATTTACACATACTGGTGTTCGTATTTCAATGTTTACAAATATGTGCTCGAAGTCCTAAAAGGTTGCTTTTGTATCTTTGTCTTTAGCGCCATCTAACAACAAAAACCAATTTTTAGTGTATTAGTTTATCACATTTTTGAGTAGGAAAAACATATTTTTATATATCTACCAATACGGAATAAAATCTTTAGAAATATCGGATTGTTAGTGAAAAATTGAACCTTTTGGTCTTAAATAGGTTCTATCTCTGAAAACGCACAGATATGATATATTTCCAAAAATAATATCAACCAGTCTCAGAGAGGTCTGTCTGACCAAAATTATGACTATTTGATTTATGGCACTGCTCTGTTGTCGAAAGCAGTTTTTTTTGTTGTTGCAATTTTTTTTTCACGGGTCTATAAAAACACATTAAATCTTACTCATGGGCGTATTTACACTTACGGTATATTGTTTAAAACATTTATATTTTTAGACTTAGTTGATGGCCAAGAAATTTGACCACCATTTGTTTGAAGAGTAGTTTTGGTTTTCATAGTTATACTTACACTTATAATTTTTTATAGAGTGTAATGCGGCATATTAAATTTGAAATTCCAAAACGTGGAGTGATTTTCATTAAAAATATATTACAGAATTCATTGACTCGCTTATATGTAAGCTCAACCAATTTTTACTTTTAAATTGCGATCTGTATAGCTGCCCTAGTGATCATTCTCAGATTTATTAATCACAATCTTTTCAAGTTAAGCTACCATACCAAATTTAATAAGATACAAAAATTTTGATCAGATCAAATCTCTAATATTGTACTCATGCTTGTAGCGCTCCAGTTGTCAGTCAAACACAAAATATCCAGTCCAGGTATTTCTAATATCTAGTCCTATTCTCTCTCTCTCTTTTAAGTTTTAGGGTTTGACCGATGTTCAATGGTCTTAAGACTTTTCCGTATAAAATGTTTCGGCTTAAACACGTATTCAACATACGTATTCTTTCAGTTTATAAGGTTACAAATAAAATATAAAACTTGGTAGCTTTGGTTTGTTTGTTATTAAGCACAAAGCTACACAATGGGCTATCTGTGCTCTGCCCACCACGGGTATCGAAACCCGGATTTTAGCGTTGTAAGTCCGTAAACATACCGCTGTGCCACTGGGGGCAATTTTGGTAGCATACTTTCATCAAATTTTAAGAACAGGAGTTATATCAACTTGTGACAAAAGTTCTACATATATGTAGAGAGAATATTGTTGATATTATTGTTTAAATGCCGAAAGTTGGCGAAGCATAACAAACAAGGCATAAAATCTAGGATAAAAAGACACGTAAATTGCAGATGCCCTCCCTACGTTTCCCTTACTTTGTTCATTTAGGATATAAAATCAGAGTAATGTAAAAATAAAAAGCATTTCAGATCTATCTGTCGTCTCCCATAAGTCATAGCTCAAGAGGTCTTTCGTTCACTTCCAGAACTCATCAGTTGGGATGGACATGAAAGACAAAAGAATATCTGAATTATAATACTTTAAAAGTTCCTGTAAAAAGGTCACGTAAAAACAGAATTTCAGATCTATCTGTCGTCTTCCACAAGTCACTGTCAAAGTAGCCTATTGGATTATAATGCTTCGCACGATTTCGTCGTTGAAACAAAAACTTAAAATATTACGCTACATATGTTAATAGAGTTTCAGAGATTATTTTGTCCAGCCTAACAGATGAGTTCTGGTATTGAACAAAAGGCTTCTTGCTAGTGGGAGAAAAAAATAGTTCTACAATGTAATTTTTACACGTTTAAATTTCAAATTAGCGAATTAAGAGGAATGTGGAAAAACATGTGCAGTTAACGTGATTTTTATCTCGTATTTTAGGTCTATTCGTTTAGAATAGTGTATAATTTACCAATCTTCACTTTGCTAGCCCAACTCACTAATTAGCCCTAACCCATACGAACCGTACAATATAAGCCTTTATATAGATTTATGACCAGTTAGCGGATTCGTTGCAAATTAAAATACTTGGAATGCTTCAATTGAGCAAGTATGATGAATACGTCGAATTTTATATCAAAAGGTCATGGAATTCTCGTGTCATTTGTCGTGATAATTTTATCGTTTTTCCGTCTATACATTTTTTCAATATGGTAAATTTTAGGGTGAGGGGTAAACTGGTTTCTTAGTTATTGATTAACCATAGAAAGTTTAAAGCGGATACGACAACCAGAATTATAGATCATATAGTTTTTGTTTTAGAAATAATGGAAGTAAAGGGGTAAAAAACAGAACAATTCTAAAAGGGGTAGTAGCAGAAAACTGTGTAGTTTGATAAAAATCACGATATCGATTGGATTTGGATTTCTGAGCGCCTAGTGGCCTTTCAGAGTATCATTAGCTCGTATCGTCATTAACTTAACAACAATTAGAAGTCACTAAAGAATCTGTCATTTAGACATTAAGTGAACAATGCACGCTTCTTCGGTGACAGTTGAATTTAGTCATATAAATAACATAATGTTGAGTGTGAATATCAGTGACATTAACAATGCTACTAAAACACATTGTTGAAAAGTCGTTACCCTGTTTACTGTAAGGAAGAAATTCCGGTTCGACAAACAATAGTCAACAAAAAAGAAGTTTTGAGAATTTAGTCTTCTTGAGTATATTTTAAGCAGTTCTTATTGAGAGAGATCTATTTAAATACAAAACCACGTGCTTCACCTTTCCCGCTGCTTGCTAACACATGGAAACCTGAACTACGTTGGACTCCGCCGACTACTATATTGTGGCTCCTAGTATCCAGAACAGTAGATTTGCTAGCGGTACATTTTATCCTCAAGCCTTCTGAAAGCAACTGATTGTGGGTCAAGCGGAACTTTAGCCCAATCAGAGACGACACAGCATCGTCTTTATAAATTACTGGTGAATAGTTAATGACGTAGAGATGATCAGCCTGAAAAATAAATTTAGTATTCCCAATGTGAGGAGACACTTCCATCTGTAATTCATCTACAGTTTCACTTTTTGTGTTTGTAAAAAATAAATTCGTTATTATCGTTATATTTCAATCAAAAATACTTGTATTATTTTATCCGACTGTTAAAATTACCAATTTGAAGAACTGCGTAATTTCATCAGACATATATTTTTCGCATCATCTAAAAACTGTATATAAAACAAAGATAAGATTGCCTGGACCAGATTACTGTATATAAAACAAAGATATGATTGCCTGGACCAGATGACTGTATATAAAACAAAGATATGATTGCCTGGACCAGATGACTGTATATAAAACAAAGATAAGATTGCCTGGACCAGATGACTGTATATAAAACAAAGATATTATTGCCTGGACCAGATGACTGTATATAAAACAAAGATATGATTACCTGGACCAGATGACTGTATATAAAACAAAGATATGATTGCCTGGACCAGATGACTGTATATAAAACAAAGATAAGATTGCCTGGACCAGATGAGTGTAATACTTAATTTTACGTAATAAACTGTATCACGAAACAAAGACACAAAATAAAACTAATTTAAAAACCAGGATATTATACACAGGAAAATATAGTATCATAGAGAAAAGAAATAAAAAATAATAATTGAAGGTGTAACAGGAGATTAAGTTGAAATTACTAGTAAATTAAGATGTCAGATGATAATGAACACACAATATTCATTATTTCGGCTGCTTTTTTTTTCTTAAATTCATCACACTGGAGCTTTCCAACTACCGACGGTTTGTTTGTTTTGAATTTTCGCGCAAAGCTACACGAGGGCTATCTGCGCTCGCCGTCCCTAATTTAGCAGTGTAAGACTAGAGGGAAGGCAGCTAGTCATCACCACCCACCGACAACTCTTGGGCTACTCTTTTACCAACGAATAGTGGGATTGACCGTCACATTATAACGCCCCCACGGCTGAAAGGGCGAGCATGTTTGGTGTGACGGGGATTCGAACCCGCGACCCTCAGATTGCGAGTCGAGTGCCCTAACCACCTGGCCATGCCGGGCCCAACTACCGACGGCTTTATGTTTTAATAATATTCTATTAGCCAAACAGGGCTTCTACAACAATAGAATATTATTATTAAAAACGTACGTTCAACATTTTTCCAGAATTTAGAGGGCCCTCTTTTTCTTACCAAAATCATATATTTTTAAAATTATAAAAACAAGCTACAGAAATAAGTTTACTTCGTTCTATTAAATTTTTTAATCTACCACTTTCGAGAAAAGATATATATTTTCTAAAACATCTGTAATATTAAGCATAATAGTGCACGTTAATAGACAGCGAAGAAAATATAATTGTGAAATTAATTACTGCTTAAAAACAGAATTTTAGGGAAAAAAATAAAGAATTTTATATGTGCGAAATGTTTTCATATTTATTTGTTGCATTAACCTTC
The DNA here is from genome assembly GCF_000517525.1 of Limulus polyphemus. Classification (NCBI taxonomy): domain Eukaryota; kingdom Metazoa; phylum Arthropoda; class Merostomata; order Xiphosura; family Limulidae; genus Limulus; species Limulus polyphemus. The sequence goes on from NW_013669427.1 coordinate 95,830, forward strand.
TCACTGTTATTTGTTTAGTACAGACTGCATACTGATTATTTTACATTAGTTGTTGTATGCTATTTTAAATTTTAAATATAATTGGACGGCGATTAACCTTCTTTCATATTATTTGAATATTTCTTTGTTGTTAAGCCTAAAACTGCACAATGGGCTATTTGTGCTTTGGACATAACAGATGTCGAGCCCCTAATTTTAGCGTTCTAAGCCCTAAAGCCTACCGCGGAGCCACCAGCGAGAATAATTTGAATATACAGATACCACAGTGACAAAGGAAAAGTTGTCTAATCTTTCACCATACCTTGTTACCGCAGGGATCTTGCCCCGAATTTTAAAGTTATAATCACTCAAGCTTACCGTTAAGCCACCAAGCTGCAATTTGAATGTAAAAATATCACAGTTACAAAGGCAAAGCTGTCGAATCTTTCATCGTACTTTCCTACCGCAGGGATCGAACTCCAAAATTAAAAGTTATAATCACTCAAGTATTCATACATCCCAATTACAAAAAAGTAATTTTGGAATCTTTGATCAAACCTTGACTTCTTGGTCGTTAACGAACCATGCCAGATGGACTGACTCTTTGTCTCTAGGGGAGCTGCAGTTGACCTCAACAATGTCTCCTACTCTGTATTCCTTTTTACCTGTGGTCAGTTTCGGTCCAGTTTCTTCTTGTATGTCTAGAGAAAAAATCAAGCAGATGTGTTGAAGTAATTAGGTTAAGTCTACGATAACACAAGGGGAAATCCATTGTTGATAGGATCCACAAGAGAGGTTTTGTTTGTTTGTTTTGAATTTCGCGCAAAGCTACACGAGGGCTATCTGCGCTAGCCGTCCCTAATTTAGCAGTGTAAGACTAGAGGAAAGGCAGCTAGTCATCACCACCCACCGCCAACTCTTGGGCTTCTCTTTTATCAACGAATAGTGGGATTGAACGTCACATTATAACGCCCCACGGCTGAAAGGGCGAGCATTTTTTGGTGGGATAGGGATCCGAACCCGCGACCCACAGATTGCGAGTCAAGCGCCCTAACCACCTGGCCATGCCGGGCCTACAAGAGAGTTTCATTTTATTCTTTCT
>NW_013669427.1:97655-104971 GCF_000517525.1 Limulus polyphemus
ACTCTGTAATCCTTACTTAAAGACAGTACGGTCCACAAACACTGAGTAATTCGGTAATCCTTACCTAATGACAGTACGGTCCACAGACACTGAGTAATTCAATAATTCTTACCTAATGACAGTACAGTCCACAGACACTGAGTAACTCGGTAATCCTTACCTAATGACAGTACGGTCCACAGATACCGAGTAACTCTGTAATCCTTACTTAAAGACAGTACGGTCCACAAACACTGAGTAATTCGGTAATCCTTACCTAATGACAGTACGGTCCACAGACACTGAGTAATTCAATAATCCTTACCTAATGACAGTACGGTTCACAGGCACTGGTCAAAAGTTATAAGTGTACGAATGAGAGTAAAAATTTACAAAATGTTCTAGTGCCAAAAAAAGATAAAAGTCCAAATTTACAAAACTATGTTCTCCGAATATTTGACGAACAATACGCGTTAAGCCTAATATGCTTAACATAGAAGCTGAATGGTATTAAGTTCAAGTCAACAGTCCAACGCCAGCCTAAAACACCGCGGAATAATCTATAATAATATAAAAGCTTGTCTCTCTCTTTCTGTATGACTGCCATACTCCAAGAGGAGAGAACCTAGAAACCTGAAACTTTGCATGCTTCGTAAGGGGGTTTTGATTGTGTGCGCCTGGATATTATTTTTTAGATTTGACTCACAAGTGGCTATGTGAAAAAGCCATCCTGGCGACAAAGAATGGTACAGTCAATACCACAAACAGAGAGCTCTTCTCTCAGTTGCCTGAGCAAGTGCAAAAGTACCAGTCACTTGACATTGTTCCAGACACCAATGAGGCTGTCAATTACCCAACAGAATTCCTCAGTTATCTGGAACCACCAGGTGTTCCACCACACAACCTGGAGCTCAAGATTGGTGCACTCATCATGCTTCTGAAGTATCTGGACCCACCAACACTCTGCAATGGAACACGTTCGGCTGTCAAGAAGCTGATGCCATATGACATTGAGGCTAAAATCATGCAGCATGGTCATGCTCCAGAACAGGATGTTTTCATTCCAATCATCCCATCTGACTTGATCTTTCAATTCAAGCGGCTCCAGTTCCAAGTTCGATTCAGCTTTGCCGTGAGCATTAATAAGGCATATGCACAATTATTCAAAGTTGTTGGTTTCAGCCTGCAAAGCCAATGCTTTTTTCATGGTTACTCCAAGGTTGATGACGGCAAGAACCTTTCCATCTTAACACCAGATAGGAAAACAACCAACGCTGTCTATCCTGAGGCACTGCAAGATTAAAAAATTTGCAAAACACCATTTATCACCAATTATCAGTGCAATGATAAAGTATCAAGATGTAAATAAATAATTCTTAACTTACAGCAAAGATTTTCATTATATACTAAAATTGATGACTTCTATTAGTTTCTGGGAAAAACATAATCTTTGAAAAGATTTTTGGCTGTATCGTATATCCAAAATAGGTTTAAAATACACACACACACACATACCGTCTACAAGTAAAATATCAATCTAATAATCCGAGCGACGCCGGGTACTCTGGCTAGTTATAAATATAGAACCCGTGTATACCATGTTAATATACTCCTTCCACACATGGGTGAGAAACCAAAGCGTTCTTACAGAACTGTGTTTAACGGAAATGTTTTTAATTATTATAATTTATTTCACATTTTCGCTGGACTTAAGGGAGACTAATGACAGAAAAGCAGAAAATGTTTTGTCCAGAAATAGTTTCCACGCCAGACCACAATCGCTGGTATATGTACAATTGGTTATGATTTTTGTAATGATTAATTTACTTTGAATATCCTAAAATCAAATATATATATATATGTTGTAAGGTTAGAAACGTTTTCTGTATTATCGAACAACGTAGATTTCAACTTTAATGTTCTTTGTGTTTCGTTTATCAGTTCCTTACGTATGAGAAGTCGTGAAACACGCATATTGAAACTTAGTCTATTTCCATTCAACTGTGGCTTTTATTTATTTTAGGTGTAGCTATATCAAAATCCTACGGAATATTTAATGCAACTCTTTTCAATAACATACGTCTTGATCCTTTTTTTTAATAACATATTTGTTAATGGTGTGAAAGAAACGACTTTGAACTGCAAAAAAAGTAACTTCAAAATTGTTTCTTGTAGTAATTCGTTTGTAGAAACCCTCACAAGTAATGAAATTGTTGTAACCCTCACAAGTAAAGCACTTGTAGTAACCCTCACAAGTAAAGCACTTGTAGTAACCCTCACAAGTAAAGCATTTATAGTAACCCTCACAATTAATAAATTTGTCGTAACCCTCACAAGTAATGTACTTGTAGTAACCCCCACAAATAATCCACTTGTAGTAACCCTCACAAGAAATAAATTTGTCGTAACCCTCAAAAGTAATCCACTTGTAGTAAGCCTCACAAGTAAATCATTCGTAGTAACTCTCACAAGTAATGCACTTGTAGTAAGCCTCACAAGTAAAGCACTTGTAGTAGCTCTCACAAGTAAAGCACTTGTAGTAACCCTCACAAGTAAATCATTCGTAGTAGCTCTCACAAGTAATGCACTTGTAGTAAGCCTCACAAGTAAAGCACTTGTAGTAACCCTCACAAGTAAAGCACTTGTAGTAACCCTCACAAGTAAATCATTGTAGTAACCCTCACAAGTAATGCACTTCTAGTAACCCTCAAAAATAATGCATTTAAAGCTTACGCCATATGCTATAATCTGGAAACTATGCGTCTAAAAGTTTGAAAAATTGTCCAAACCCCAAATCACTTCATACTTATTATATACATAGTATAGTCTGAAATGGAATATTCATAATCAGTAGCACGTAACATTTGATTGTACTTAAACTGATGCAGAACGTTAACATCAGTTGAGAATTCCTGTGCGAATTTTCCATTAGTGGAAGATTCTGAATTTTGTTTAACATTAATATTTTTGTTGCAGCATCTTTTCCTGGCTCACCATCTTCAGTTATAAACTTTATGATACTTCTCTCTCTCTTCCCTTGGGAAGATTTATGACAGTACAACGCATTGATTTTTCACGATCCACACCTTGTTATGAAGAGTTGTTCATAGCTTTGTTTCCTACTGGACACAGAAAAAGAAAGTATGGTGAATTCCAGAATGACAAAGTTCCAAGGAAGTTAGCGTCTGAGTAAGCGACAGAAAAATATTTTCTGGCCTTGTTGATTTTCTTTGTTAGGCACAGGTACATGTGTTATTAGTTTAGGATGTACATTTTTCACTTAAAACACTTGCATTTAGTTGACATGAGTACATTAAATGTTCTAATTAAACGTGTACAAACTTTGGTTGTAACCACAGTTCACTCAGCAGCATAAGCTATTAGATGTTTACGTAATTTAATTTCACGTTTTATGGTGTTTTTAAGGTGATCTGGTGTTAATACGGTCTTCTAAAACTGCTATCCTAATCCTTGTATAACGACAATTTTTAAAACCAGTGATATAGGTAAATCAAATCCATTTTTATAGATCAGTAACTGGATTTTGCTATACGGGGAGGGACAAGGTTCTCTAAATTTCAGGTATAACAGTCCCTAATTTTTAAATATCGACCAGAGGGAAGGCGACTAGTCAACAGTATCAACCACCACACCGAATATTGAGACTGATTGTCACTTTTCTAACTACCCACATCTGAAACTGTGGAACGTGTTCAGTGGTATCACGTCTCTGACCTTTGACCCTTGAACCCGTAGCCTGACACGCTAACATCTTGTCCGGCCACGCTTAGCTCTTTTCTTTTAGAAAACCATATACGATTGAACTTTAAGTATCTGATCTTAATTATGCTTTTTTTGTCCAATTCTGAAATGTTTGGTTAACTGTAATATGTTCCATTCCATTGAACTGTCATTCATAAAATATACAAACCGTAAAGTTGTTGGTTTTGACATAAGCTAAGTTTTCTAACAGCTGTATAACAAACGTATTACCATATTATTCTTGATAGAGTTGAACATTTATATACACGTTTTTATTATCATTAATAGAAACTGAGTAAGTTAACGTATATTTTCTGCCTTTCCCTCCAGTGACGAGATCAGACACTACGAAATTGTGAAGACCCGTATGTACTAAACCCATAAGTAGCTATGTGCCATTTGAGCATATGTAAACCACGAAGTTTATCCAATAATTTACCTCTGACGTAATAGACGGAAAAGTTTCAGGTTTTCATAAAAGCAATTACAGAAGTACTTTTGTACACATTTATTTCCAATTTCCCATCTTTAAAGACATTTTAGCTGGAGAGAATAATAGACCACCTAAATATCCCATACAAAGTACGTATTTCTCATCCTCATATTTATTCTAATATAACCAGTTAATTTCTCGTTATCGTAATTGTTGTAGTGGTTTTATAGTACTCCCATATTACACATTATGTATTTTTGATAAGAGGCGTAGTGTTTGTCGTCAAGCTTCAAAGGATATGATTCTCTCTTTTTGTTGTTGTTGCAACAACAACAAAAAGACTTTAACGCCTGTAGAACTGTTTTCTTTGCAGTACTTATTCAACATTGCAAAAGAAACATCATCAATCAGGTAGCTTTGACAAGTACCTTTACTTATAACACGAGTAGTAACTGATGAGACTGACGGAATTAATAGGTATAAATGAATTTTTTTTAAATATATATTGTACGTGTAATTAGATCAAAACGAAATAAAATCCCACTTAATCCAATAATACTAAATTCAGTAAACAAACGTTATTGTCTTTCTGCTCAGAGTTAATAAGCGTTAAATGTTTTTGTTAACGTTTGTACGAACGATTGGATACCGTAACCAACATCTGCTTCCTCATGGGTCTCAAATGTTTTGGTACAAGTATGTCAAGAAGATTTAACATGAAACTGTAGAACGTGGAACATGATTTGAAACTGGTATGATTTGTGTAAAGTTAATTAAGTTTGTTTGTTTGTTGTTACAAACAATTCATTTACATTTGATTCGGTTTTCCAGCTAGGTGTTGACAAACACGGAGAAAAAATGTCTCGCGTTTTCTTAAAGAAAAAGATTTTCGTGTTTATTTTTATTTTGAATGTTTGTTTTTGTTATTCTCGAATTTCGCACAAAGCTACTCGAAGGCTATCTGCGCTGGACGTCCCTCATTTAGGAATTGTAGAATAGAGGGAAGGTAGCTAGTTAACATCACCCACTGCTAACTCTTGGACTACTATAAACTAGTAAACAGTGGCATTGGTCATCACATTATGACGACCCCACAGCATAAAGGGCGAGCATATTCGGGGAAGTGATTCGAACTGGCGACCCACAGATATGCGAGTAGATCGCCCAAACCATTAGGCCTTATTTTTACAGATATGCGAGTAGATCGCCCTAACCACTAGGCCTTATTTTTACAGATATGCGAATAGATCGTCCTAACCACTAGGCCTTATTTTTATGCGTCATAAACTGTAAAATATTTTTTATATCAAATTAACAACCAAAAACCATTGGAAATATACCTCCTGGAAGTTATAATTCCACAGTATCAGAATAGTACTGTCTTTTACCTCAAACTCTATAACATACTCATCAGTTGAACAATGTGAACAGTAGGAGTACAAAACGAATAGTTACATGATATATTTTATCATTACAGACTTATTTTTGTTTCAGTTTTCATATCTTGGTATGACTTTTAGTTTTCTCGTGTTTTGTATATTTATCAACCCGGCATGAACAGGTGGTTAGGGAGCTCGACTCGCAATCTGCGGGTCGCGGGTTCGAATCCCCGTCCCACTAAAAAATGTTCGTCCTTTCAGCCGTGGGAGGCGTTATAATGTGACGGTCAATCCCACTATTTGTTGATATTTCAGCCGTGGGGACGTTATAATGCGACGGTCAATCCCACTATTCGTTGGTAAAAGAGTAGCCCAAGAGTTGGCGGTGGGTGGTGATGACTAACTGCCTTCCCTCTAGTCTTACACTGCTAAATTAGGGAAGGCTAGCGCAGATGGTCCTCGTGTAGTTTTGCGCGAAATTCAAAACAAACAAACGTATATCTATTTCAAAGTATTCCTATTGTTTTCACCATATTTACTGTATATTCAAACCAATTTATTTCTGTTGCTTTAATAACTTTTTGTATATTTTAATCAAGGCGTATTTCGATTTTGTTTTCATCATGTTTTTTTGCAAATCTAATTCCAGGCATTCCTTTTGTCTTCGTCATGTATATTTTAATCACGTATTTCGTTTGTTTTCATCATACTTGTTGTGTATTTAAATCAAAATATTCCCTTTCTTTTCATCATGTTATTGTATATTTATATCAATATATTACTTTTTGTCGATGTTTTTTTTCATAATTAAACTATATCTTGACACAAAACATTTTACAGTCCTAGGTTTTTCTAAAAGCTCTGCGTCATTATAAATATATTTCAGCTCCTCACAGTGTGATTACAACATATTTCAAATTCTCGTACTTGCGATTAATTAGAATTTGTTTAACTTTATGAACGTAATTTCTTTTTTTTTAATATTTTCAAAACTGCGAATTTAAGAAAAAAAAAGACTTAATTATCACTACTACTTCAGAAATATGTGGAGAAACTTTACATTAAAATGGTTTTACTGAATTATCAAAGGACTGATTAAAAGGAATTATTTGTGGAGTAAAAATTATACAAGCCTCACACTCCGGAAATATTACAAAAAACATAGAGTATTATAATTACACCACTTTTATTTTACCATTCTGCTCGTCATCTCAACTCTGAACGACTATATTAATATAACGTTGCAAAGTTTCCCTCCCTTGTCACCAGGTGCTTAAATATTAAACGTCAGTTATGTGTATCCTATAATCTTGTAATACTGATACATTAATCCAGCTCTCAGTTTCATGTTAAAAGCTCCAATTATATCTTTTTTTTTCCTTATGAAGAACATCTTATGGTCTATGTTTGTCTTTATAGAACATTATTAAACATAATTGTAAAAGTTTACATTTCGAAAATTAAGATAGATACTTGAGTGTAGAGGCACGTTATGCTAATATAATAATAAGTTGGCAAACAACGATTTATTAACATAATGAAGTGGATTATATGACCAATGTTCTGTTGAAATATGCAGCATATAATCCCCCTTGTCTTCTTCATAATGTGCTTATAAATCGCTCTTTGCCAACTTATTAGTAAGATAAATAAGACACAGACAATAATGATATCTGAATACATTCATCTAATGTTAAAAACAACAGATACGAAGAGAATGTTTACATGTACGTAGTTTGTTTGTTTGTTTTGGAATTTCGCGC
>NW_013669427.1:105971-111093 GCF_000517525.1 Limulus polyphemus
ACCCCCAACTCTTGGGCTACTCTTTTACCAACGAATAGTGGGATTGACCGTCACATTATAACGCCCGAGCATGTTTGGTGGGATGCGGATTCGAACCCGCGACCCTCAGATTGTGAGTCGAGCGCCTTATCCACCTGGCCATGCCGGGCCGCGTGTAGTAGTTAATATACCAATCAAATGATAGATGTGTCTATTTCAAATACGTCTTTCTGTAGTAGACTTGCATGCAAGACATTTATTGACTTCTAATGTCTAGTTTTTTCACCTAAACATTATTCACAACTGGTCAAACCTTTTTTGTTTTTTTAATAGCACTAATTTTTCACCCCCTCACAACTATCATCAAGGAAAAAAATCACAAATACTTTTCAGGTTTGAACTTATAAAATGATTGAATTGAAACGTAAAGAAACAGGATTAATTTTATCTATGCTTTGGACAAATGGAATGCTTTTAAAAATGTTATGGCTGTAAATAAGTTCTTACTTCATAATTTAACGAGAGTAATCAAACTAAAATATTAACTTACGATTTGATAATAAACAGTATTTAAGAAATTCATCTGTTTTGTTTTTTTTCACTTAATATTTCTACTTACGATACTCTAAAAAAAAATGAGGTTCCAACATTGTTATTTACACATTTTTATAAATCGCCTATTCCGAACATTAACAAAATGTCATTCTGATCTCAAATAGTGGAATTAATTTCCATTTTATTCGATAAAATAATGTTTGAACTCCATGCTATCACGAATATTCAGAATATACGAGAATTTAATAAAACTTACAATCTGTCGCATCTGTTCTAATTCTGCCGCCAATCACAATCTCACTGCTTTGTGAGTAATATTCTTGAGACACTGTAGCTGTACAGCGTAGAGACATTACTCCACGTTTCAGATGGTTATAGGTCACAATGAATTTAAGACCTAACACAGTGCTCTCTAATCCCTCTAGGTGGCGCTGGGCTCGATACGTTGTAAGAAAAGTCGTGTCAGCCTGTTTAGAAAGTCAAAAGGGAAATTTCATACAGTAATTATGTAATATTAAGGCAGCTTATTTAACTTTAGTTTTATGTTTATCAGGCTGCCTTAATATTACATAATTACTGTATGAAATTTCCCTTTTGTTTGTTGAAATATTTAACTTTAGTTTTATGTTCATCAGTTTAACAAACAAAAGGGGAATTTCATACAGTAATTATGTAATATTAAGGCAGCTTATTTAACTTTAGTTTTATGTTCATCAAACGATAGGGAAATTTCTTATATGAACCTTTTACAAGAGCAACGTGAAAACAACGAACGTAAATATCATGAAAACATGTGATGTCATAAATAGAAATATAAATTCGCAAAAATTTCCGCTTTTTATTACATCTAAAAAATAATTTTTAACATAACATACGAAATTTCTTGTTCAATTAACATAACCTTATAAATCGGTTGATTCTAATGGTAAACGCAATACGGAAAACTTCTGCGAGAGAGGCAGGGATAATGTTACAGAGTTACAAAATACACCAAAAGTTAGGGAATATCAGCGAAAAACATTTAATTAAAGTCGAAATTTTACCTAATAATAAACACTTGTAAAGTAAATTATAGTCGTCGACATGTTTAAAAAAACAGAAGACAAAAACAATATAGCAAGTAACTCTGGGAAATAAATAAAGCATACTGATAAAAGGCGAACAAAAAATAATAATCTGTTCTATTAAAATATATATATATAAAGATTTCAGTACATTATATTAGAGGTTTTATAGCCCCACCATAGCGTTACAGTCAATGTTGCTACGTCCAGTCATGTTCTATCTGACGACCGTGCATCATAATAATAGCCTTACAGTATAGCTTATATTTCCAAAGACTTGTCACCGAACATGCTCGCCCTTTAAGCAGTGAGAGGCGTTATCATGTGAGAGGCAATCCCATTATTCGTTGGCGAAGAATAGCCCAAGAGTTGCGGTGGGTGATGTAGACTAAATGCCTTTCCACTAGTCTCTCACTTCAAAATTAGGGGCGGCTAGCGCTGATAGTTTTCGAGTAGTCTTGCGTGAAATTAGACAAAAAAAAAACTGTTGCGAAAGGCTCCATAATAAGGTTGTTATGTTCAAAGCGCAATACACTTCGCCTCATGGTCTCCATAATCCATCTGGTATACGTAGAGGACGATTTTCTAGCTCCAGTTTCAACACTCCGATCACACAGAAGACCATAACTGTTCTTTCAGCGACTCTGCCAATATGTCTACATATGGAATAATATGAATACCGTTTCATTCTCCAGCTACTTGAGATATGGGACAGTTGCATGGAAAGTATAACTAAAAAGATTGATCTTAGTGAATCCATACCCTCTTGACCTCGTTTCCAAACATAGATCTTTCTTGATTATATAGATTTCTGTAGCTTGGGACACTTAGACAGCTTTTGCCACTGACGCTTATGTTCAGGGATTCTTACATGTTACAAAATACCGCACTGTACTTGCAACGTTTGGGGCACGACTTGTTGCAGGTCACTTTTGGATTGTTCTAATTCCCAAAATTGAGCCAGATTGATTTTATTTCCAATACCATTAGGCATAAGGGATACCTCCGCCTTCGAAAATCGAAATCTCCGAGCTGAACAAATCTTTTAACATGAATATTTTGCATCGAAACGGACTGGTACATACATCTCTCAAAATCGATCAATTTTCGGTAGCGTCACTCTACCCACGAAACAGCAACAAAAAAAATGTCAAAGTGTGGCTGTGGTACAATCCATTCTGCCGCTAACTTTATATTAGCAGCGGTGGTCATGTGACTTGCTGATTTGCGTAATGAAAATCAACCCTGTGCAATGCTATTCGTCAACATGATATTTATTTATATCATAAGCATGTATTATTTACGTATATTATAAATGAAGGTAAATGACGCTTATGGAGAAAAGAAAACTGAACGTAAAGCTAGTCTATCAAAGTACAAAACATTGTTTGTTTGTTGTTTGCAGTAATGAAAAGCGAACCACAGAAGAGGTGAAAATAAATCGGTTCACGGTGAAAAAGGTCACTCTTCTAAAACCGTTCATTATCTTTGGGGGCATAAAAAAAAGGAATCGTTTCACCCTAAAAAAAAAAGATCTGTATTCTAAAAGCGCTCATCATCTTCTTCTTGTGTGAAAGAGAAATCGGCTCACCGTGACAAAGCACGATCAATCTTTCAGTGGCTCAGCGGTAAGTCTGAAGGCGTATAACAATAAAGAACTAGTTTCGATACCCGTAGATAGCACAGATAGTCCTGTAGTTTCGCTTAATAATAACACGATCGGAGTACCGGATTTACTTAATTGTCAAGAATAAAAATAAGTACTCAACTGGGCCCGACATGGCCAGGTGGTTAGGGAGCTCAACTCGCATTCTGCGGGACGCGGGTTCGAATCACCGTCCCACCAAACATGCTCGCCCCTTTCATCCGTGGGAGCGTTATTATGTGACGGTCAATACTACTATTCATTGGTAAAAGAGTAGCCCAAGATTTGGCGGTGGGTGGTGATGACTAGCTGCCTTCCCTCTAGTCTTGCACTGCTAAATTAGGGGCGGCTAGCGCAGCTAGCCCTCGTGTAGCTTTGCGCGAAAATTCAAAACAAACAAACAAACAAGTACCCAACTGTAGAATCATCTCTAACATCTATTTCTACGACTAATTGAGAAAAATGCCTTAAATATTCTTGAAACAGAAAATGTGATAAGTCATTTCTAAAGGAAAACAGGTACGGTATATAAGCATACAGAACTTGACCTTATATATATATATACAGAACTTGACCTTATATATATATACACAGAACTTGACCTTATATATATATATACAGAACTTGACCTTATATATATACACAGAACTTGACCTTATATATATATATACAGAACTTGACCTTATATATATATACAGAACTTGACCTCATATATATATCTATATACAGAACTTGACCTCATATATATATATATATACAGAACTTGACCTTATATATATATATACAGTACTGTACCTTATATATATATATATATATATATATACTACGTACTACTATATATATATATATATATATATATATATAGTAACTTAGACCTCATATATATATATATATATATATATATACAGAACTTGACCTTATATATGGGTACTTAAGATACAACTGTAACAATGTTCACCATGGGAACTTAAGATACAACAGTAACAATGTTCACCATGGGTTCTTAAGATACAACTGTAACAATGTTCACCACGAATACTTAAGATACAACTGTAACAATGTTCAGATAATCTTAATGGACGCTGACTTGGTTTTTTTTTTAAAACTCATGCTGGTTCATTCTATATCTTAAATTTTCAGTTTGGCCATACTGTACATTTTAACATATAGGTCAAGTTCTTAGAATTGCAAGAAAAAAGATAATTTCATTTAAAAAGGATGGTTTTATCTATGTTTTTAATAATATTGGCATTAATAATACAATCTAGAGTTGACATCTTAGGTTGTTACACTAAGTGATACCTTCTTGTCTATTTCAGTTTTAAATTTATGATAAAATAAACGATTCAAAATTTTTTGGCTGTCTATAAGCTACAATAATATTGGCATTACTTGCGGCTACAGATGTACAAGAATTTATTTAATAATATATATAATTTATAAGATTACGCTGTTTATGGATTTGAAAGAACATAAAATTCATTTATATTTTTGTTCGTATATTATTAACGGGATGTATTTATTCTATTCTCATTCTGATTTCGTTAACAACTATTATGGTTTGTATTTAATTAGGTTGGTTGAAAAGCAGTATAAGCTGCGGAAGCGTTTCCAGTGAACTGAACATATTAAAAAATATAGTATTTCTCGAGAGGATCACTCCACATATTTACATTTATATATGTTTTATATTTGAGATATATATATATATATATATATGTTTCTTTGTAATTAAGCACAAAGCTACACAATGGGCTCTGCCCACCACGGGTATCGAAACCCGGATTTTAGCGTTGTAAGTTCGGAGACATACCGAGGGTTATCTGCGCTAGCCGTCCCTAATTTAGTAGTGTAAGACTAGAGGGAAGGCAGCTAGTCA
>NW_013669427.1:112044-116166 GCF_000517525.1 Limulus polyphemus
AAGATCAAACCCGAGATCACTGTGTTGTCACTCAACGCGATCGCAGCGTACAGTCGGGTCCAACAAGTTTAATCTAAAGAATTACTTAAGAATAAACACTAGCAATTAATCTGATAATTCATTACTACCCGATTGCTGTACACAATAGAGTTTTATGGTTTTTAATTTTCTAAAATTAGATAAGCGTTTTTAAAAAATGCAGCGTTTCATTAAACGACTCTAGCATATTATACAAATATATATATATATTATCGCCAGCAGAAAGCGCACGTTCAGTACAGATGTACGTCATAGCATTTTACTTAACATTAACCTCTCCATTTTTACTAAGTATTGTTCATTAAACTAACGCGCATTATTTGGTTATTGTCAAGTATTTCGTTAAATTGAATACAAGTAAAGTGACAGAATACATAGTCTATTATATAGCGAGCTCATTCCAAATTTATGAAGCGAGGGGGACATTTTCTTCAAGTTTTATTATTTCATGCTCCCCCTAAACGAAGAATAACGTATCTGATAAAAACCAAATCACGGGTTCTATTGATATCAAAATATATTCACATATATACTACAATTAAATACAACAAATAGAATTAATATTTATACACACATATATATATATATGGGTGTGTATTTAAAGAAAGTTCCACCCCTTGATTTTCACAGATATAAATAGTTTTATTAAGAGTAAAAAACACGAAAACCGACATTTTTTTGGCACATTGAAAAGTAAAATATTTATTACTAGCTGGAGTACCCGTCCCCTGTACAGAAGTTATATAACCTTATGATAAATGAAAGGTTATCTTAGAACATGAAATGAAAGGTTATCTTAGAACATGAAAAGTTGCTTCCCTTATATGTAATTGTAGTTGCTTCCCTTATATGTAATTGTAAAAAAAAAAAACGTCCGCGAGCAACGGAGAAACAGTGACGGTAAACACAAAGAAATCGTGTGATGTCATGTAGTAACTGATACTCGGCTGGTACGCGAAATCAGCAGTGTCTGTTCTACGTCTGTGATAAATGTATCGTATATTCTACAAGAAATAAAACAAAATTCGTGCACATGTTTATGATTCATGACATGTAACAATTTATTTTATCATATCAATTTTAGCCATAAAAAAATACAAGTAAGCCTACATGAATCAACGTACCTTAGTGGCAGGATAGTGTTGTCTCATGTCCAAAATGTTGTGACGAGTAGTTTAAACTAACGAGTAAAACTACGTAATGAGCCATCATACGCACTGTGTCCATCTCACGGAATTAAACTACGGATTTTAGCGTTGCAATCCCTCAAACTTACCGTTGCGCCACCGGAAGACAGGTTGGCATTTCTTAATGAGGATAGGCTGATTATAGTCTGGTGATTAAAGCGCTCGCTCATAATCTGCAAGTCGCGGGATCACAACCTGTCGCCGAACATGCTCGCCCCCCCTTAAGCCGTAGGCTTCTTCATAACACGATGGTCAATCCCTATTCGTTGGTAAAGGTATGGCCCTTTAGCGGTAGATGGTGTCGAATAGCTACCTTCCCTCTAGTCTTTACCATCAAAAATTAGAAACGACAAGCGCGAAGATCTCGCGAGGAGCTTCGCACGAAATTCAACAAAATGAAACAAACAATACTCAGAAATGCCCCGAATTTGTAACACGAGTAAGAAACGTTCCGTTCTCTCTGACATATTCCGAACGTCCCACTTACCGACGATATTCGTTACGGATATAGCCCTTTACAGATAGGCACTCCATTAGCAATAAAAAGCAAATAACTCAGCTCGGACACACCGAGAAAACGTTTTCTTCAAATTAACTACACTAAGTTGAGTCCGGGATTTATTCGATGCAAGCTTTTCCATCTCCATAAAGTAGCTTTAAATAGCTGACGGCAAGTGGATAATAAATAAAAAACTTAAAATTGAAAATCGTTTTGCTTTACGCCAGTGTGCCAAGTAAGTATTTAATTCACTTAATAGAAATAATTTAAATATATATATATATATATATACGTGGTTACGAACATCTACGCGTCATCAACACAAACTTGCAGTTCTTTGAAAGACAAATTAGATAAAGCAGAATATGGCCGATCCTTTTTATCCTGTTACATCATCAACCATCTCTTCATCAAACCTCAATTAAAGAGAGTAGTTAAAAAATATTTTATATCTCGGATCTCTTCGAGTTTATGAGGACGCTAATAAAAGGCAAAAATCTGGAGAAGCATAAGGATTTTTTTCTAAATAGGTTTTTAGTCGTTTTATAGCTTCCTCTAAAGTTTAAATTACCTTTGTTTTTTATATATGTGTTATACACACACACACACTCAAGAAAAGGTCATTGAAACTTAAAAAAAAAGCTTTTAAAAACAGATAGATTAAAAATATTGTATCATATCTAAAGAGACCAAACACTGAGGTTACTTGAATCTCCAGAAGTTGCTGAATCTATATTTCTGACATCTGTCATTACAGATTTATACCAAATAATTCAATAAAGTTTAGCAACAGAAGTTTGGAATTCTTAGTAAGTTATTTTATTTATTTGTAGTATGTATGTCAAGCCAGTTGTATTATATAACTTCAGAAAGTAAGTTGACCACTAAGATCCATTTTGTTGATTAACTAATTAACTCGAGTTATGTCAGCATGATACTTAAGGCGTGTTTTGTAAGCCTTGGGGTGTATTCATCAAAAACCTATCGTTGTTGATTTATGGTAGTTTTGAAGACATATTAGGCTTAGCAGTGAATTTTGTACAAACGTATGTTCTAAATGAACGAGGTATGTACATATTCAGGACTGTAGTACACGTGAAAATGATAATAAAATCTGTTGGATTGCAATGTTTGTTAGTGCATATTTCACGCTTCAATTTTTTTATTTGGCAAAATCAGTTAAATTTTCTTCGTGATACATTTCTACACATAAAACAGTTCAAGACTTAATAGAATCTGACTCAAACTAGTGTATATTTCTTCATAATACGTTTTTTACATATGAAGCAGTTCAAACTTTACTCAAATCTGACCAAAACTTGTATAGCAAAAAATCATCTTCTTTGAAACCGTTATGAAAAAAAGATGGCCCATTTAAGAAATTAATCATATATACAAACCTATACGTTTCATCGTAATGAAACTACTTAAGAATCCAAAAATGGATTTCTTTAAAGCCTAAACTTGTACGACGCGCAGTTCTGAGAATCGTTTCGATCATGAGGCTGAGTATATTAACATGCCAAGCCACTTGAGCTAATTTTCCATTACTGCGTTAGATAGATATTCAGAATGTAATCAAGCTTTATCACTCAGACTAACCGTTATATTATCTCACTGCTTTACTTCAGATTCAAGGTTCCTGTAAAGAATGTTGGGAAAACAGTTTCTAATGGAACGTATAATAACGATCGTACCACATTTCTGTTTCGTGTGCGTTCAAGTTATTTTTTTTACTTTTTTGAATTTTGCTCAGTATTACCCGCGAAACAAAACACAAATCTAGGGGTGTTAAAATCTCGGGTGTTAAATGTGGGCGTTGAAGGAATTTCTCACTTAAACAAAACTACATGTATAACCTTTATGTACATATTAATGATGCTTTTGCTAATATTGTGCAAGGTATGTGTCATAGAGTTAGACAGATTCATATTTAAGTGTTTGTGTTCCTGTATTAGATTGTTTCTTTGTAATTAAGCACAAAGCCACACAACGGGCTATCTGTGCTCTGCCAACCACAGGTATCGAAACCCGGATTCTAGCGTTGTAAGTTCGCGGACATACCGCTGTGCCAATGGGGGGGGGGCTCCTGTATTAGAAGCATTAGGCTTTTTTTTCTGTTGATCTGCTTGATTGATCGTTATGAATTTCGCGCAAAGCTACACGAGGGTTATCTGCGCTAGCCATCCCTAATTTAGCAGTGTAAGTTTGTTTGTTTGTTTGTTTTGAATTTCGTGCAAAGCTACACGAGAGCTATATGCGCTAGCCGTCCCTAATTTAGCAGTGTAAGACTAAAGGGAGGGCAGCTAGTAATCACCACCCACCGCCAACTCTTGGGTTACTCTTTTTACCAACGAATAGTGGTATTGACTGTCACATTATAACGCCCCCACGGCT
>NW_013669428.1:0-3718 GCF_000517525.1 Limulus polyphemus
TAAAACCCATAATTTGACTGAAACTTTGCTAAACATGAAATATAAAAATCTTCTTTTCTTCCCTTTATTTTACCTAACCTGTAATCTCAAAATTGTTTTTAAACCAAATCTGAAAATTAATGGTTAAAATAGGGAAAAACACAAGTTACAAATAACAAAACACATTACATTAGCCATATTCATTAATTAATTTGTAGAAATTAATAAATTATCATTAGAAAAAACTGATTTAAAGAAAATTTCTGAATACCTATTTTAATGTTGTTATATCTCAAGAAGCTCAAGCTGACATAATTAACATTACTGTTATGAGAAGAATGGTTTGTTCTGAATATTGGTGCAAAGTTACATACAATGGATATCTGTGCTAATTTTGAACTGATAGACTGGAAGGAAGGTAGCTAGTGAACAGTACCCATCTTCACCTCTCAGAATACTTTAATTATCACCACTCAGAGAAAGGGTTCATTTGTTAAAAAATAATTTTTTGATAGTGATTAACAAATATGTTTATAACTATGAGAACAAATAAAATTAAAATAGTTTTCTGTATGATAAAGTTTTTAAGTAGAAATCATTGTACCATCTGCATCCTGCACGTTTGCAATATTCCATCTAAGATGTTAATTAAGTTTTTATTTTACATATAAAGATTACAAAAAGAACTAAAAAAATAATGTCTAATATTTTAGCAGTATTAAAGGCTTACCTCCTAGACAAATATAATGTAGATCATATCGTAAATCAACCAAGCAGAGCAACAGCAGCATGGATGAAAAAAGAAAATCGGTGGAATTAGAGCACGTAAAACACACACCATTCGCATACTGTATTATAATTTTAGTTTTTATCACGTAAAAATCAACTACAGTAAGTATAATACTTGCAGTTGAAATATTAGGTATTTTTTAGGTTACACAATAATTAATTAAACCTATTTCACAGTCATGTATTTTGTAGTTTATCTCTGTAGTCAAATTCAAATTGTAGCATTTCTTCTTACGGAGGGTTTTCAGTGTTGAAAATTAATTTTGTTTTCAATAAGATTATAGAACAGAAGGTACATTGTTGGAGGAAAAAAAAGTTAATTTATCTACTGGCAAAATGATTTACTTAAAATAAAAACTCCTAAAACACACTGCAGTTTCAATATACAGTTAATGAATTTATGAACCTTTTAGAATGATACCAGGTCTTAACGACACCATTACAATATCAGAATAATAGGTATTCAATGACATAGTATTTTTTATAGCACACGAAACAATTTCTTACCCAGTTAACTATCTCTTTTGCTCTGCTTTCAAAAAGATGTTCTAGTTTCTGTACATCTACTGCTGTAGGCCTAATTTCATCCCATATTGTCTTTTTACTTAAAAGTTTATTGGCTAACACAGGATCAGTTTTTACTTCTTTCCAGAAAAGCTTGACTGTTTTTTTATTTTTAGAAATAGTCTTTTGTTGTTCTTGTTTTTGTAGCTGTTGTCTTTGTTGTTGTGCTTGTCTAGACCACGGTGGGGGTGGAGGTGCCTGAGAATTATGTTGAGTTCTTAGCGTTGAATATTGTGGAAAGCCAGTGACAGTTGAAGGTGGTGGTGGAGGAGGACGGCAGTTAGGTTGTGAGGGTGAAACTGTACCTAATGGAGGTGGAGGTACAAAGCCACTGCCAGGAGGAGGCGGTGGAGGTGGTTCACCATCTATAGGTAAGATTATGGTATTTTTTAAAATGTCAACTTCATCTTCATCCTTCAGATCTGTAAAATCTAAATCATTGATTAAAAGCGGCCTATTGATTGTCTTGACTAATTGATCCCACTGAATTCCACTCTCTGACTTTCGAGGTTCCAAAATTGAAGAACAATTTTTCTGAGGACTTGTGGGAGTAAGTCGACTCTCTGAGCGAGTACTAGCAGCAAGACCTTCTTTTGCCCTGCTAATGATGCCACTCGAATCACCAAGTCTAGAGAAATTTTCAGACACGGGAGAACGAACATTAGTATCTTGTCTTTCTTTGAATTTTTCTTGCATATCATGCACATTTCCTTCCTTGATTAACTGTGGCCTCACAAGTCCTTCCTCTTTCCTCACGAAAGACAGAGGATGAATAGCTTCATTGATAGGAGAGGTGGGGGAAGAAATTTGTTGAGTGACTGGTTTATTTTCCTCCTCCTGACTTTTTCCATACATCATTGAAAGCATCCATGACTTCTTATTCGTATCACTCCTTGTGTAAGGAGCAGACCCATGTTTCTCTTGAGCAACATCAGTGCAGCTGTTTTGTTTTACTAGCTGAGAAAGAGTCTTGGTTTCTTCTTGCTTTGGCCTTGGTTCTTCCTTAGAGTTAATTTGCGATAGCTGATGATTCTTTAGATTTTCATCTGCTATTCGATTCTCAAAGCGATACTTTTGACGTTCTACTAAGGAACCTAAAAAATAAAGATAAATAATAAATATTTTTCTTACATATCCACAGGTTTCATTTTATGAACTCCACTTCAAGTAACCCACCTCCCCCAAAAAAATTGTCATTAAAGATTTTTTTAGAATGATCACAAATGATAATACTGTGAGTAAGTCTATTATACTTTAATTAGAAACACTGTCAAAATACTTGTTAAATTTAGTTAATATCTCTATTATTACAAACAGCTTTTAACATAATCTGATGTGTATAAAATATGACATTTTGTTTTACATCATTTGAAGTAAATTACCCTAATTTCATCCAATTCTTTAAGATTCTTTCTGAAAACAACATATAATACATACATTTTTCAGGCTTAGCAGTGGAAATGACACTGGAATTATCCCGGCTTCCAACAGAGTCTATACTCCCTACTGAAGACATACTATCTGTTCGTTGATAAATGACTCCTTTGCCATTTTCTTCTTGTTCTTTGATAAGGGTCCGATTGCGGGCATCTCGTTCTCTTCGTTTTTTGAGTGCAGGAGTTATTCCATTTATGTCTATAAGAGTATTAAGAATTAAAAACAAAAGAATTAATACTCTAAGTTTTCTCATGTTTGATATGCACATTTATGTTTTTTTTCAAAAATTTGAAACAAAAATATTTTATACCAGAGCAACAGAAAAACAACAACATGTAATTAACACCAATACCTTGGCAACTTTCAAAGCTGAAAAATGCACAGAATAATATTTCACCAATGCATTTTTATGCCCTGAGTATGAAAATCATTTTTCTCCATGTGGTGTTTTCATGAAGAAATCAAACCCCTAAAGTTGGGAACTTTCACCATTAAGAACTTAGAGAGAAATCCTCACCATCCTTGCAATTAAGCCAGATAGTCCAGTAGTGAAAACAAATATGTTGTATTGTGCAAATTGAAAGATTGAATCTGGTTACTTTTTTATAGATTTTGTGACAAAACTTATTGAATATGTCAAATAAAATACTCTTTATATACAAAAATTATTTTATTTGATAAAACTTTGTGAATAATCACCCAACTTAAGGGCCTGATTTCTCCACAAAAACACCATATGTTAAAAAAAGGCATCCAGATTCAGGGCATAAAAATGCAATTGGTAAAATACTATTTCAGGCATTTTTGGTGGGACAATTACCGAAGTATCTGTGCCCAGGTATCGTACGATTTAGAAGATTTGATCTTATAAGTTTCATTGCTACCTGTGTATGTTTATACTGTGTATAAGAAAATGTTTCTACATTAAGTTAAAAAGTGAATTACTTTA
>NW_013669428.1:4705-11098 GCF_000517525.1 Limulus polyphemus
TTTTTTTTTTTACACTTAACTACCAATTTAAATGAAAAACTAAAGAAACAAAGGTAGAAATAAAACTGATAAATACTAAGTATTGTAAATATGAACTTATTAAATAAAGGAAATTCTTTTTAAAAACTGTTATTCTACTTAACAATGATGTTTGAGCATCTGCTCTTCACCAGGTTTGATATGATCACAAGCACAAAAAGATCCTTTGCTGAACATCTGCCAGTGATTAGAATTTTTAGAATTATAGTGGTCATTTTTTAATGCGCAACAATTCTGACTTTTGTATAATTGATATTTTTTGGGTGTTATTTAGTGGACTAAAAATATGTACAGCTTCAAGTATTGTTTCATTCTGCTGTGTCCACCATGGGGAATGAAACCCTGGGTTTTTGGCATTGTAAGTCCGTAAACTTACTGCCGTCCCTCCAGAGGACCCAGCTTCAAGTAACGATAAATACTTTAAGGTAGCCCTAATTAAATTGTTCCTATCTTCAGAGGTAAGGTGTTGTTAATTCTTTTTGGATATTAATGTATCTTAAACATAAGCTATCATATATTAATTTGTTTTTCAATCCTAAAAAAAAACAAACTACAAACTGCTAAGAATTAAAAATATAAATACCCCTTGCTTCTTATTTGTAAGCTGGATGGTTGTTTTACTTAGAAACTAAGACTATAAACTGAACTGGATCAAACTTAATGGCTTATTTCAAAAAACAATAATCAACAAAATTAATAGAGCAAAGCATTTAATACAGTACATTTAAAAAGGAATGACAAATATTTAATATATATATTTATTTCAGTTTATTAGTAAATCAACTAGTCTAGCAAAAGTGTACTATTTCAAATGTGAATTTCATATTTATTTATTATAAATTTTCCACAGACCCTAAACTGAACATGGATGTTGACTTTCAAGGTCACATTGGCACAAAAGTCCAATACATCAGAGGACTGGATAGGTATGCAATTCTAGTTTCTTCAATAGTCTTCATCATTAAAACAACCATTGATTTTTGAGATGTGACTAAAAACTAACGAACTTTCGGCTTTTGTATCTTCATCAACTTGAAATCCTTGTTTGTTTAACTATTAATGAAAACAGAAGATTTGCCCAGTTTCACTGAAATGGCTTTTTTTTTTTAAGATGAAAGTTTTTTTTTCTGTAATCTTAGTCTTCCTTTGTGAATGGGGCTTTGGTATGAATTAAACTTGGACAAAGGTCCACAGAATTTGCTGTCTTAAAATTACCGGTGTGATTTATTCTGCTTCTAAAGAGAACACTGAAGCTTCCCTCTTCAAAATGCTATGTAGTCCTTTTGGTTATACATTGTTAAACAATCTCGCTATATGAACATCCTTCCTAGGACAGGACTGTTGCAAAACTAAAGGCATAAATCTACCCATGGTGGCATTGCATCATTCAGTGCTTATGAATATACATTAGAACAAATATGTGTGAGATAAATCAACTGATGATATTATATCTGCGGTAACATGCATACTGTTTTAAAAAATTTAATTATCCATCTGTTTCGATAGGCTCATTTCTTCTTTTGAAATTGATTACTGTTACTAAAGTAATAAAAATTAAGTTTATAAGTGGTAGAATGCTTATATGATATAAATCAGTTGGGTACAAATACTAATTTATATCTGGCATAAGAGAGATTTTTACAAATTGTATAACAAAAGTGTTTTACTATGTGTGTGTATCATGCTTTTCCACTAAACTTTGGTGTGCATCTTTTTATGTACCATTCATCATGCTTATTTTAAAATCAGAAAAACATATGCACCTAATTCATTATGACAAAGTGTATCACTTAGCTGTAGTGTTCCCAAGTTTGATTCAGATTTCATCATTGACTCCTTGTTCTCGTTTTGCTCTCTGCTGGAAAAGGGTTTAAAAAAAAGTGGTGATTGAGTTCAACAATTCTTATTTTCTCAAAAAATAAAATGACACCAAACAAGCATCAAAAATATTTTTACTTTGTAAAATTTCTCCAAATGTTTCATATTATAGATAAATAATAAAACTAATGAATACTACAGAAACAAGTTTTAATTTTGAACATTACTTTTACAATTAAAGTAGAGCAGGAAATGCAAAAAATTTTGTTGTTTTTTATATTAGTATTTGAATGTTAAGGCCAATGAAACTGTATATTTTATTGCATCCTAGCAAACCAAAAACAACAACAAATAACAGTAAAGACAAACACACTTTCTTCGCCATTGGTTGAATGGTTCCTCAGGAGTTTGGGGGATAGAAGGACTTTGGAGTTTGTACTGAGGAGGAGATAAGTGGTTGCCAATAGAATGTCTTCGGCTTTTCCTTCGATCATTGTCATCAGGATAAGACTTTCTGCTACGTGGGACTTGTCTGTGAAAAAAAAAGGTTAAATGAAATAAACTTGTAAAAATTACTACGTATAAAATATTAAAATGTGCATCAAAAGTACCTGAGAATTATAACAAAAGCAAAACCTTTAGAAATCTATTTTTCTTCATGTCCTTTCAGGATGCATGCCTGTCTAAATATTTTAGTTTCATCCTAAGCACATATCAAAAATTATTGTGGCAAAAGAAAGCTGAGAAAATGTGTGCATATCTTATTTATAATGAGTTTAGTTTTTATGAAAAATGTTACACAATCAGAAGAAAGAAGTAAAAATTTTTGATATTAAATAAAGTATTAACAAATAGTGTGAAAATATAACAAACTCAAGTTTTCATGGTATTGTAACTCAATAAATATAAGTTATATTTAAAAAATAAATATATTCATTAATAATAAAACTATAACATGCACAACAGTTTTTACTTACATGTTGAAAAGTACAAGTTAATCTGTAAGTTTTTGTCTTCTTAGTGTTTTCCATGGTTTTTTTAAGAAATCACTAAAATACTTTAATCTTTAGGGCATGCTATCATATAAAACATTTGAAAATCAACTAACCAAATACCAACACGTTTTTACTAATTTTCATAAAACACATAGAGGTAATAAAATGGTAATTATGCATAACTAGCAGAGTACCCAGCACTGCCCAGATGAAAATGGTTTTAAATATCCTGAGTTGTTTTTATTAAATCAACCATATTAATTATGATTTTTTTACCTAATTAAATATTTTGTTTAAAATAAATAAAAATTTGCTAAAGCTGTTTTAATCAAAGCAAAACCGGGTACATTGTTCCTGCTTCTTGCATGTGCTTTACATGACATTTCAAGTTTCCAAAACAAAATTCTCTACCTTTTGATGTCCCGATTTCTGCTGGGTGATCAAGTGTCGTTTCCAGTGTATTCTGATTTTATTATTGTTCCATTTAATGAAGAATTGATTTATTCTCTTCTTGTTGCAACACAACGTAAATTAAAATATACCGATACCAAACGTTTTTGTAAAGTCATCGTATAGGTGATTCTTGCGAGTACACGTAAGCAAAGAAAAATATATGGCTGAAGGAAGTAAGCCTATTTAGTTGAGGGAGTGTGCACGCATGTTCGAGAGAAAGCACTAGCTTTGTTCAGTTAAGGAGAGTTGGAAAGTAGGTATGTACGTATAGAAGAAAGAGAGAAGGAGGGAAAAAGCACAATGAAGGCTTCACAAAGTTTTTAACTCGTTTTAACACATAATTGATCATGGATAGAATGATTAGAAGTCCTCACACGGAGAAGAAACGTAAATAATAGCCTTCTTGATTATGCATTACCAAAAAAATCCAGTCTTTTCAATCTGAGATCAACCGATCATCCTGTTTGTCAAGCATTGCTATATTGTTCACTTTAGCCTAAATTTGTGGCCTCAAAAAAGCCTCTGATGCTATGGCTACATAGCCCATGTTACTTCCGACACAAAGTTGTATCTGTAACCCCAAGATTGAAGTTTGTAGCTTTAAAGATGTGACCGTGCATAAGGAACAGAACCACAGAGAGAGAGGGAGACATTCTCACTTATATAGATTAAACAAGAAGCACCATTAAGTCATAAAATATGCAAGCCATAGGACTAAAATATTCTACAATCACAAGTACAGGAATGAACAGAATCAGAACCAAGTAAGAACAATATGATGAAAATAAAAATGGGTATAATAACATTCTCAGTGCAGTAGCTCATTCTATCATTTACATCAAACAAATATGGACTGTAATTATACAAGCTCCTCATTATTATATACCTGATCAATCGTTGATCAACAGGCAATGTTTTACCATCATACTCTCCATCTTCGTGTCTTAGGACAGCCTGGAAGAAAACAATTTATAAGATAGGAACTCACAAACATTGAACACTTTAAATTAACACTAAACTGTTACCTGTAATAAATACTGAATTGCTTCTTAATATTTTGTGAGACAAGGAACCGTAACTGTTGAAACACTTATGTCACCCTGTATGTTTTACAATGTTTAAAAAAATATACTTATAATGCATTATGTCCAGTGTAATTATAGTGTCAGTTGAAACTCAGTTTAGAATTGATTAAAAGCTTTTACTGATAAATGTATTTGTTCTTTTGTGAAACCAATACGAATTTAAAGAAAAAACTGTTGGACCTAGCTTCTGGATCATAAATATTCAGTGTTTCGTTTTTATAGATTATAAATTATCAGCTTAATCCATTCAGTCATAAATTTTATTTATAATAAATGATCATAATAAAGTCATATAACAATGAGTGAAATAGCATGAAAGATGCACGTATGTTTGTAAACATGAACATGAGTATCAAGAACATATAAAATTACTCTCTACTTTCTGTTCTCAAGCATACAGTGATTAAACGATTAAAATACTGTTTTCAGTATTAATGCAGTACTGTGCTAAAAAAAATAGTTAAGATATATTGTTGCACATGTACCAGTAGTGAGTTTCTATTTTTATAAAATATTTATTAGACAATAAAGGAAAGTTTCAGTTAAAATGTGTTGAAATATATTGCATTAACATTTTCTGCTGAAGTTTTGTGTGTTTAATTGACAGTTGTTCAAATCTTTGTTGTTTTATATTTTTACAGACTTTAAATGGAATTCCAGATCAAGACACATATTACGACATTGTGGATTCACTAGAAGAACAAGGTATGGAGAAAATGATACAGTATTACATGTCCAAACAGGGCACAGATTTAGACTTGCTGCACCAGTTTCAGATATACGAGGTAACTCATATTTTAATCTCCAAAAGTCAAAAAATAAGCTATCAATGACTATGTGTGGTACTATTGCCGAGTATGGATTTCCAATAAATAACTGAGAATGGGAATTGTACTAAATCATATAACACCATATTTACTTGATATTGTAAGTATCAACATGTTTCATTCTTTGACTTCCAAAGTAAAATACCATTGTAACAGTACTATCCATATTTATGATTTATTTTTGTATAGTACATTTGATGTACCATAAAATGGGGCAATTAAGGACAGATCTTTCCAAATGGCAACACATCCCTGGCTCTTAGTTCTTAGCTATGGCTTGAAGATAAATAAAAGTGTTGAACAGGTGGCTCAGTTGTAACTCAATAATGTAGTCCAACTGGATCTCACAGGAACATAATATACTCAATACTATAGTCTAACTGGATCTCACAGGAACATAATATACTCAATACTGCAGTCCAACTGGATCTCACAGGAACATAATATACTCAATACTGTAGTTCAATTGAATTTCACAGGAACATAATATACTCAATACTGTAGTCCAACTGAATCTTACAGGAACATAATATACTCAATACTGTAGTCCAACTGAATCTTACAGGAACATAATATACTCAATACTGTAGTCCAACTGGATCTCACAGGAACATAATATACTCAATACTGTAGTCTAACTGGATCTCACAGGAACATAATATACTCAATACTGTAGTCCAACTGGATCTCACAGGAACATAATATACTCAATACTGTAGTCCAACTGGATCTCACAGGAACATAATATACTCAATACTGTAGTCCAACTGGATCTCACAATTACATAATATACTCAATACTGTAGTCTAACTGGATCTCACAATTACATAATATACTCAATACTGTAGTCCAACTGGATCTCACAATTACATAATATACTCAATACTGTAGTCCAACTGGATCTCACAGGAACATAATAGGGCCCAGGATTTTTTTTAAATTATCCCTAACATAGGGGACAAACATTAAGAATTACCAAAAGTCCCTTTTTCTCCAACATTGAGAGACATAGACAACCAAAATGTGTTTGAAAAGCCAGAAAAGATTACAAAATGAGCATGTTGCATGTTATATATTTAACAATAATGAGTATAAAACATCTACTGGACACCAAATGTTTGAAAAGAAGGTAAACAGGAGCAAGTTAATAATATAGATATCAGACATGATAAAAAG